>NW_015386822.1:422215-483652 GCF_001527695.2 Protobothrops mucrosquamatus
GTTTAGTTTCTGAGCCAGTACGTCCTATGTCAGTCAATGGCTTCGCTCGCGTCAAGACTGGAATCTAGGGTCCAGGACGGGCGTGGCAACTTTGGCTGACTTAATCTGATTGGGCAGGAATACAGTCTACTACCCATGGGTGGATCCTCCATCTCCGTGCTGAGAAAAGGCGTTCAGGTAAGACAACGCCCCTTTTATTATAGATCACATGAGCTCTTTAAAAATTTTTTGTTTCAAATTAAACCAGGTATCCAGTTAATCCATCTAGAGTAGCATCCAATTATCAGTTGTGCTGTTGTATAGCCATCAGATATGGCAAATCATAAGAATGTTTTTAAATAAATGCTTTAAAAGCCTGCGGTCAACTCCCTTTTAATATTTGGACTAGACAAGTTTAATTTAGATAATTAAGTTTATCAGGCTTTATGTTGATTATTAATGTCCATAATTGGCTCATTCTAGCCATTAGTGATCCCAAGTGAATCTTTGAGATATATTCATCATATAGGATGAGTCATAACACAATCAGTTGCTATCAGGAATCAGAAAGCCCATGATTAAAACGTTCATATAGGAAAATGATTTGTGTGCTGATCTTATCTACCCCCCAAGACTTTTGTGAATTAGCTCAGCATTCTGTTCATGATCCTATGTGAGAGAAAATAAGTTAGGATATTTCTCATGTTATTTTCCACATGTATATATGAATCCATGCTTCCAACTCAGAAAAATGAATCATTTAATTATTACATTCAGCCTCTCAGAGGCCCTACAAAGCTTTGCTTGCAAATGAAAAGCTAAATGACTTTGTAGCACATTGATTCCATCTTGGAACTGGTGGAAGCACCTGCAGCATTGGTTTCAATAAGAATAATATCTTTGAAGGAGGAGCCAATACAAATCTCAAAGCTGAATACTGTTGTATTGGCTGCAATCCAGGTTCTTTATTTCCCTAGCCCTACTTCTTGTAATGCCAGGGAGATGTGAGCTAATCAAAATTCTGCAATCAACTCTTCTCTTGTGTTGCTTTCATTACTTGACTGTCTAGGCCACAATAGATTCCTTGGCCCAATTATCCTGCACTTAAATTGACAGTTTTATTTATCATATGTGGTACCATAGGTTTTATGTTCAGTACTGCTGCAATATACCAATTGTTTCTTCCATTAATGGCAAACCACAGACTAGAAGTGAGATGTTCTGAGACTCAGTTTTCTCTTTCTCTGTATATGTATGACTACATATGTCCTGCACAATCATTGCCCAGATCATAATATGGATTGTATGAATTCACAATGCATTTGATTGAGACCTCATAATTCTTTCCATGACAAAAGCTTGGGATATTATAGATGCAGGGAGCAGGTTAGGTCGCAGTGGATAGCTGCAAATTGAAGATTCAAAATCATAATATTCCCTCAAGTTATTACAGAAATGCTTAACTGAACGCTAAGAGTTCAGCCTCCAAAGGCTTGCTAAACATTAAAAAGTAAACATAATTGTTGCAAATGTAATGAAAAGCTGAATGTTCTTGGATGTGACAGCTGATTTGAAAGGCTTTCCATTTCTCTATTTTAATATCAGGATTTCTGTGCTGAACCAGTAGCAGTTTATCTCAATTATTGCTTTTCTTCCATCAGTCTTTAAATATAATTTCATTTGCCTTTATGGATAGTGCAGCCCTTCAGAATAGCTTTTAACCTTTGCAAAAGTCACCTTGACCTGACTTGGATCAAAGTTTTTCTTCTAGCTTTTTTTTTCTCCCTTTCAAAGAGCAATATTAGATAATAGAGCCCTACACAGCAGAGTGCTTTCCTCCCCCTGTGTAATCAGGGGGCTGAGATTCAGATGGTGGAACACGGTTTTCATTTGAATAATAATAACAAAAATTTAAACAGTTCTTTCATTGCTATATGCTCACAATGACAACAACACAAAAAGCCCTTCACATTTGACCTCCGTTTCAGTGGCAGCATTGTACTTGGTGGCAGGGTACCACAAAATATAAGCTTTCTGATCTGAAAGGAGAACGAAATGTTTCTTTGTACTGTAGCACATTAACCATAAAAAGCACTTACCTAAAGAGTCCAGATAATCCTTCTGATAAATTTCAGAAAAGTTCATCTTGAGACTGCCTCTTTCAATCAAGCAGAATGTAGACTAATTCCATGCCTGAATATCACAAAGGACAGGAACCAAGAAAAAGAGTTGACAGTTCTTTCCTCTGGCCTCAACCCATCTTTTGTGTTTTCTCACCTTTTAATGTGGGTGCAAGGATGATGTATGAGGGAGGATTTTTTTTTCCTGACAAACTTTCATTACTAGAATTGGATTATAGATTTCAAATTGAAAGTGGTTGGTCAATAATGTTTAGTGGTTTCTCAAGTTACAACCAAATAGGTATCAGGCATTTAAAGCACCCTATTGTGTATTGGCAAGAGTTTGCCTGCAAATAAATGCTACACTATGTGTCCCCTTTGGCTTGCATGATATGAAAAAAGGCCAAGATTAGGACCTGGAACATCATACTGTTGAGTCTGAGGTCCAGCTTGCTGTATGGTAGGACATGCTCATATCCTGAGTCTAAGAACAGAAGACAACAAGGATGAGTATTTTTTTTCTTTTTCTGCACTTGGCAGGTTGTGCCAAGCCTAGCCTATACAAACCATAGCAGTAGATAGATTACTTTCTCCCTTTTTCTTCTTTTTTCTATTTTTTCCCCCTTAATTGGAGCACCTAGAGCAGGGGTCCCCAACCTTGGCAACCTTAAGACTTGTGGACTTCAACTCCCAGAATTTTGGATGTTGAAGTCCGCAAGTCTTAAAGTTGCCATGGTTGAGGACCCCTGACCTAGAGAAGTACTTCTTCAAGTCTCATAGCAAGGTATTTGGGGATTCTGAGAATGTGAACGATGTCACACTTCATCAGTATGAGATAACTAAATGTACGTATCATCAGAGTTTAATATACCCACCAAGCATCATCACAAGTTATGGCCTGTCTACCAGATGTAGAAAATACAGTAAATGGTTACAGCTGGGGAAAAGGACCTGAAAGAAAAAAGTGGAAGAGACTGTCTTGTATCAGTTTATATATCTCCTCCTTGCAGCTGTACAGTTTTTGATGCAGGAACTTCATAACAACACAGCAATAGTACAAGCAGGATACTCTTCAGCGAATGATGGAGCAGAGGTTAGTCATTGTGGAATCATAGATTCAAAAAGGGGAACTTAAAAAGGAGGGATTTTGCCTTGAGAGAAACATAAAGGTTGAGCTGCCATGATTGAGACTGGATTGTAGCTCGTCTCAACTATTGTTAGAGTTTGGTCTATTTGCCAACTGGGTGAAAAACACCATGTAGACAGGTAGAAAAGTTGGGGTTTAATTAAGGCACCTATATGCAGTCTTGTCTGCCTGCTAGTACAAGGTTTATAAAGGGCAGATTTGTCAAGAAAAAATAACTTTCGGATGGTTCTCCGTGGTCCATAATGTAGCAAGGAGCAAAGCGATTGAAACCTCTGGAGCAAAGCAAAGCAGGGTAGTTGGAGAAGTATCCCTGGTGGAAGAAGGAATGTGCAATTGAAGATCCAGCAAGAACAAGCAGAATTGGGAAGGGAGACCAGCAGAATGGATTATCTGTTATGGAAGGACTGGAGCTACGTTGAAAAAGATAGACCAGGAATAACAACACCCAGAAGCATAACCAAAATGCAGGAGATTTGAGGAAAAGGGTAATGTTACCCACTTTGCCCCCTCCTCTATAGGTTAAGAGCAAGAAAGGGAAAGTGCAGTAAAATTATCTAAAAGAGTTAACATAACAAAGCAGTGATTAAGTTTGGCAATTGTGTAGAATAAGTAAGGAAGCAATTGAAACAATTAAGGAACTATAAGAAGCTCTTCATATAAGTGTATATTACTTTGTTAAGACTAGGCTACTGTCATTCTCCAACTCTCTAAACCTAAAGGAAGGTCCTGGTGAAGCAGAAATCAGAGAAAGGGAAGGCTAGGAATTTGGGCAGATCAAAGGGAATGCTAGATGGATATTGGGTCCAGGTTTTCCCAATAGAAATGCAAAATAGTATCTTAGTAATAACTTGGGAAAACCAACTATCAGGGATGGAATACCTAGTAAAAACAACTGTCAATTAGGTTAGTTAGATGGTGGGAAGGCATGGAGCTGGTGCAACTCTTTCTAGTAAAAAAAAACAAACGGTTAAGAATATATTTAACTTTTTTGTGTGATCTAACCAAGAAAGAAACCTTGCTAAAGTCTTTGTCTCAGTGCCATGTTCAAATGTAACAAATCCCAGTAGGGATCATGAGTCAGCTGCCTTACAGTGCGTTGATAGGCACCAATCTTTCCATTTGAATCTATAGGCCACCTGGGAGGTATCTACTACATGTAATGACTGTTGTGATGTATTACTGATGTTGTAAATATTACCAGGGTAGTTTCCAATTTAGTTTGCACCCAGCATACTCCCAGTCAGTCCCTATATCCAGTTCAAAGCAGGCATGCACAACACTCAGTTCAACTAGCAAAAATGTAGTTGTATGTTTATTAAATATCAATAAAGTTCAAAAACATTTAACTGGCAAAAGTGATGCAAAAATAGGCAAAAATAAGAACAACAGCGAAAAGATAGGACAGGGGACTTAAATATCAGCAACATATATATGTGTCTATATATCAAAAGGCATAGAATCCTCCACGGCCACTGGAAACAATATTGTGGACAATTAGCACAGGCAATCCCAGAGAGAATGGCCTTTGGTTATTCCAGTTTTTAACCTGTTTATGAACGTAAAGCAGGCGCATAGAGATGGAACGGTCCCTTCTCCGTTCTGACCCATGAAAGAAACAATTTGGTGGATGGGGATGATATAGCCAACAGCTGGAAGGCCAGTTTTGGTTAGACAGCTGGGATAATATTTAGCCAGATTAACAGTTAATAGTTAATCTGGCCAGATGTCATCCCAGCTGCCTATCCAAAAATTGAATTTTCCAGACAAAATCCTCTTTAGCAAGATATACTGAAGTAAAAGGGATTGCTGGAAATAATTCCACAAGTGAGCTATTTTCAGTTTATAACAATATAGTTTGTACACATTGGGGTGGCAACTTTCTGATACTGTTTCCTAACAGTTTTTCTATGAAACCGGCAAAGAGGAAGGTTTCTTCACTGATAAAAGAAAGCCTTACAGATAGCTTTTTATATAACAGTTTTCAGAACACTTGTCACTCTGGGAACCGATTGTTCTACGGGTCTTGCAGAACTGAAGCATCTGTGCTGCACAGCAAGTCATCAAGAAATCAAATCAGAAGACAGTCTATGCTATACAACAAAATGTCACTATATTTTAAAAAGGAACTATGCTCTTGTTTAGGGGCAATAGGTATTATGGATGGTTTATATCCATTTCCCTACTAAAGTGCACGTTCTTATAAATCTCACCACAAAAAAAAAGCCCACAACTATAATTTTGATGCCAAAATACCAAAAAGCATTGTTGAGGAGCTGAAGAAGCGTTATGTACCAATCCAGTGTACAAGAGACTAAATTCTGACCTACCTTTTTTGTCATACATTGATACTTTAGATCAGGGGTCTTCAAACTTGGCCCTTTTATGATTTGTGGACTTCAACTCCCAGAATTCCTCAGCCAGGCACGCTGGCTGAGGAATTCTGGGAGTTGAAATCCACAAGTCATAAAAGGGCCAAGTTTGAAGACACCCCTGCTTTAGATACAGGTTTGTAGCAATCCAATGGAGATGCCAAGCATCCAGTGTTACAGCTGTCCAAAATGCTTTTACCACAAGAAAGGAACTACGGGACAACTAAGAAAGAAGCGTCTGCTCTTAATTGGGCAACTGAACACTTAAAAGTCTACTTGTGTTGACGCAATTTCACAAGAATCACCTCTAATCTCTCACTAGTATGATTGGAGTAGACCCCAACAGAAGATGGTCAAGATTGTGCATCCTTTTCCAACCCTATTCCTTTAGACTCCGGCATCAATCTGGTCAGCAACATAATGGCTAACCTCCTAACCAGATATGGAAAAGATGCTGAATCTGTCACTGTGAAGAAGACAGTTACAGAAATGAAGCTAATTTTGAACTTAAAAAACGCTAGTCTTCATTAAAAATGAGCGGCTGAGTGTGAGGGAAGGCATGTGGTAGAGCACTCTTTCTGTTTCGTTTATAGTTGGGATGCCACCTGATTCCAACCAGTTTTTTCTCCTATTCCTTTGTCCTCCCCCGGGTGCACACCCACGTACATGTCGCTTTACCTGGGCAAAGTTTTGTTCACATTTGTGAACCTGACAGTCAGTATACATACTTTCCTCACCTAGTTTTTAAATAGAGTTAAGGGTCTCCAGGTTGTTTTATTTTTAACGAGAAAAGAAGTGTTGTGGGGACATATAGGCACCGTACATGAAGAAGATACCAAAAAATGGAGTTTGGGAACATCTGAGATTTAAATTTTCCCAGCTGAATAATTTCTGAACACATCTGACTTCGGCACAATATTCACAACTACATTTGGAGATGGCTGTCATGAATCTTGGCTGCATATTTTCTCTTTCATGTGCAGGCATACATAGACTATATGCATGGGTAATGTAGGCCTATAATAAATAAATATACCTGCTGCACTAAAAACAAAGGCCCTATTAATGATTGAGCTCCTTTAATATATAATCATTGAGCTCCTTTAATGGTTTGTGGCAGAAACTATTGATTTTGTGAAGTTTTATAACTTTGATTTCCCAGGGGAAAGTGCCTATGGCCTTTGTTCGTTCGTTCGTTCGTTCGTTCCTTCCTTCCTTCCTTCCTTCCTTCCTTCCTTCCTTCCTTCCTTCCTTCCTTCCTTCCTTCCTTCCTTCCTTCGACATTCACTCACGAAAATAGAATAGAATAGAATAGAATAGAATAGAATAGAATAGAATAGAATAGAATAGAATAGAATTCTTTATTGGCCAGGTGTGATTGGACACACAAGAAATTTGTCTCCGGTACATAAGCTCTCAATGTACATACAACAAACTGATAATCATAGATATCAATAAGTAGTAGGGCTGTATTACTATCCTTCTCATCTTTCTTATTATCGAGAAGGATAGTAATACAACCCTACTACATGAGTAAATATCCTTAGGCATTTGACAGTGCTGTTTTTGTTTACCCTCTGAAACAGGATAGGGAGCATAGCTTTTCTGTGGAATATTTTATTTTGTGGGCTTAGCTAGTTTACTCTGAGATTATGGTGAATAAAAAATGGGCTAAATTGTTTTTTCCTAAAAAAAATACTGTATTTCCCCTTTCCCCTCAAATGTTGGATTTACCTTCTGCAGCGTTATGAGGCAAATGTTCAAAGACTAAATTCTTTTCTCAGTCCCACCTTAACCCAAAGAAGCATATTGTCCTTGAAAGGATGCCCACAGAATTTTCATAAAACATTTGGCAATTTTTTTAACAACAGAAAATGATAATAACATGCAATGGAAAAGGGCAAAGTGTGAGTCACAGATCTTGGATCAATTCAAAGAACTAAAATTTTTGTATACAGATTCTTATGTACACACTGCCTTCACATTTTCAATTTTTTTTCCTACAATGACTAGAAAACCATTTCTATACTAAAATCCAAATGGCATGGGCGCTGCTGGATTCAGGCAGCCATTAATCAGCTCTTTATAATATTGTATCCATTAACTGACAATTACTATCTTCCATCAGAGTAAAAAAAAAAGTATATTCTCTAATCTAACCATCAGGGTTTATTAACACTATTCCGCAGTTAAATGTCTGAATATTTTCAACTATTTCTAGTAGGTTTCATTTTCTTTTCTTTTGCCATGTAGACAAGTCTTTTGAATATCTGAACTTTGGGAGAGCTCTTTCTCATTAGAGTAACAATTATCTGTTCTGCTCACTGATGCTTAAGGCTGAACCGTGGTTCATGAGAGCAGGAGATAATACCTGTAAATACTGTAATGTGTTAACAGCCAAGCCAAGTAGTATTCAAAATCTCTAGCAATGGCTCCATACAGAAACCATCTGCCAGAAAAGGTTGGCTGGTGTCTTTCATTTGTCGAGCCCTTAGCTTAAGGAAAAATAATGCATTTAAGAAATCAGTGATTAGATTAAACTCTCGATGATTCAACTTAAACCTATAATAGAGGTTTACTGAAATTTAGAGAAGCTGAGCAGTGAAAGCCTGAGCAAAATTAACTGAGTTACACAAACAGTTTTACTCCTCCACCTGTGGGTCTCCTTGTTCTGCTTCTGAATCATTTTGTGTGAACTGAGATTGCCGTGAGTGATACTGTATGTATTTGAAAGAGCAAGCCTGCAAAAATCAACTTGAACAAAAAGATATTTATTCTTCAGATTTAAAATTAATTTCCTGTATTCTACTGGGAAATACAGACGTCCTTTTTTAAGCTGTAACCGTATGAGAGGAAAAATGAAAAACTCTTTCTGTACACTATGCCTGATATAAATGCAGAGTCTAAATGCAGAGGGTCCTGGAAATTTCCCAGCCCTTCACCAGAGGAAAAACAGTGGGCCAGAACAAGGGATCTGATGACTACTTTAGGTTAGGTTTCTTGCTCTTCTGCGTGTTAGGTAATCAGATGTTCTTTAGGCAGATTGGAACAACTCAAGGAATAAAGAAAGGGGTGAGAGGGCCGAATCTGGTTTGGATAAAAGTTTAATTCTACCATGCCAAGTGACACACTGCTTTATAGGAAGCAGATCACACTCAGGCAGGAGTGGCCAAATAATGAAGATGGATTCGACTTGTTATCAGAGCATCATTTACAAGGGCTGGAGGCAACCTTCAGCATGGCAGAGAGCTCCATGGCACTTTCCACTAAGCCTCTAATTAATGAATAGCAGGCTCTAAATTAACAATATGCATTTACAGACGAATTCTGAGCATTTGTTAAAATAGTGGTCTAGGTGCAGGTGGCTTGGTCTCTAAATTCTGCAGTTTGCTTGCTGGATGTTTGAACAGGAGACCTGTGGAGCTCAGCAGCTGTTTATCCAGGTGCTGATCTGAGATGGGCTTCATTCAGCACAAATCAGGATAAGAGCACTTTAAAACTTGCACAGCAACATCTGTGAAGCTAATTAAAGTAGATCAGAACCACCCCTTTATAACTGAAATTATAAATATTTGATTTCCTTACGACTTTCTCAGATTCCAACTGGATATGACACTCCTCTTCCAACATCCCCACTAATGTATATTTAGGCCTGGCCTAGTTCATTCTCTTGGGCTTCAGGGAATGTGCAGTTTTCATTCGTAAGCAATTAAAACACTGCTGGAGGTGCCTACAATATGATGGGGCACCCTCAAATACTGTACCATCAGTTTGGAGATGTAAGCTGGGAGAACAAACTCCTCCTGAAAGCTATGCGGAGATATTTATGTGCCAATTAAGATATATTTTCCAACTATAGGAGCTCTAAGCATCTGATTTGTCTTATGCAACTTTGAGATGAAAAAATTGTAACAAGAGCATGTGATGGCTCTATTCTGCAGTGACAAACTAATGTAATACCAGAATAAGCCGCATGCTTTCTATCCCCTTTTTCAACCTTTAGAAGCCTTCTTTTTCCAGTTTTTTGACTACACTGCAATATACCCACTTCTTTAAAGCTACACACTGTAAATGTTCTACCTAGATTTTTACAATGCTCAGTGGTAAAGACTGTCCACTCGCTAACAATATACATGCCTTTTGTCTTAGAGTTTCAGCAGAGACAATTTCCTACACTATAAGATGTGCGTTTGGACTTCTAGGCCTTTTCCAAATCCAGGTAAAAAATGTTGATGATGAGCTTAAAAGCTCAGAAAGATTTGGGCTCATTGTATCTACAGGAAATTTCTTTCATTTGCACCTGTCCAAATTATAAGATGGCTTTTGGATGAAGGTCCTTCTTTGGTAGCCTCACCAAATGAAGTTAGATGGATGAACTTAAATGCGGAGGCGCTCCCATATTCCTGGTTCTTTTCAGACTGTCCTTGCAGTTTTCATATACCACACTAATTTAACCAGTTGTCTTTTTCTCCAAGATAGCCTTTATCAATATGGTGCGCTGCAGATGACTTGAATTGCATTAAGTGCAATTGGGTGTGATATAAGGGTTATAATCTAAAATATCTGAACAGCCTGTGGTTGGAAAATATTGTTCTAGGACCTGAATGTCCCTTAGCTTCTTTCACTTTTTTCTGGTTTTCAAGACGCCATCTTGACTGCTACTTATTTTGGACTGCATAGCAGGCTTTTCATGAAACCATTTGGCTATGCACATTTGTTCTTAAACATTCTTCAGCTTTTGGGCAAGGCAAAATAAACATGGGTAATGTGTTTAGTGTAAAAGGAATTAAATTGGTAGTATGATAACAGACGGCTTTTTCATTTTCCATGAGTTGCTATATGAATACCATCAGGATTCAGCAGAGTTACCCTCACTCAAATTTTGAAATATCTTATTTCAGATAAAAAAAAATCTCAACAATTTTTGGTCCTAATTTGATTTTCTATGGCAATGGGATCTCCTAGAATCATAAGAAATTCAGAATAAGACTTTCTTCATGATAACTTCATCAGCAGGAATTGTGCAGGGGGAGAAATTGCATAACACCAACAGACTTTTTCATGTAGACATCCTGTGAAACATGAGCATTCTTCCATCCCAGAAGAAAAGTGTATATAATTTAATTACTTGATAGGCTATCATGCATAATTGCTAATCAGGCTCAGACATTCTTATAGAATTACAAAGAAAAACATCAATTCGGGTCAAAGCTTGCAAAGCATCAGGAGCTGGTGAAGACTGTTATGTATGAGTATTCAAGTACCATTTATGGGCAAAATAAAGAGTTGGTGCTGCTTTTATGATTTGTTCCCACATTAGCCTTTCAAACACTTGGTTGCCTATCAGTTTAACTTGTGTTATAGGAACTGTAAAAAATCAGTTGGGGTGAAAAACATATTGGGATCAAATTTCAACATATTTATATATTTGAAATACTGAAGGGCATGATTTAGATTTCTTTCATTGAGCCTTATTTAATAAAGGAAGGAGCTTATCAAAAACAAGTAAAGGACAAGTCTCCTTGCTTATCAAAATATTAGTTAACTCTTTAATCTGAATCTTATTGAAATATAGTATAGTAATTAATACAGGATTCATTCCTGTGTGTAATGATCCACAGTGAGTAAAGAAAGCAATCCTTAATTGAAATTATCTCCTGATAACATCCCTCCTGTTTTGTTTGCAGTATTGTGAGAGTGATTTCATACTGATTTGTTCTGGGATAATTTGTCCCAGAAGACTTCCTTTGTCTAGCCTACCATGCTGGAATTCTGTGGATGTTCACCTTCATCAGTCAGTCTTGATACCTGGCAACCATGTAGACAGTTGTTTGTGATTTTTTGGGGGGTTTTTTTGCAACATTTTTGGGAAGTGCTTTACCATTGCCTTTTTCCTAGGGTTGAAACAGAATGACTGGTTCAAACTGACTCAGCTGGCTTTGTGGTCTCCTGGTTTCTAGTGTCGTGCCTCTAACCAGATGCAAGATGCCCAGTGCCTTTAACTAATCTTGCGCTCAGCTGGAATTCTTTTGGGTATTATGTAAAAGGAAGAGTTTAGAAATCCAAGAGAGCCAATGGATTTCCACAACAGGGTAAAGACTGTCCATAGGCTTAGCATCCTGGATACATTACAGAATTTCAGAATAACAGACTTAGAAGGGACCTTGGCAGTCTTCTAGACCAAGCCCCTACTTAAGTACCCTGTTTTCCCAAAAGTAAGGCCTACCCTGAAAATAAGCCCTAGCTTGATTTTGGGGGGGATGGGCCTAATATAAACCCTACCCCGAAAATAAGCCCTAGTTTGGGGGCGAGGCACACACTTAATAATCAAGCTAGGGTGGGGGTGTGGATCTTCCCTATGCGCACTCACTTATCTCACAGCCAGGCCTCCCCTCACCAGCCCACTTCTTCTGAGGCGTCTTTTGCAGCCAGCCCTGCATTTCTCAGTCACAGGCCTTTCCTGAAGGCCTGTGCAGCCAAGAACTGAGCTATAGATTCAGTCCATAGCTTAGTTCTGCAAGATATCTGCAACCAAGGACCGAGCTAGATTCAATCCATAGCTCGGTACTTGGCTGCATAGAATGCAGGCCGGAATGCAGCTGCAGAATGAAGCTGCTCTTTCAGCCCCAGAAGAAGTGGACGGGCTGGGCTGGGCTGTCGGTGCCAGAGGTGAGTAAGACACACACACACCCCGAAAATAAGACCTGTGCCTCTTTTGGAGGCAAAAAAAAAGACCCTGTCTTATTTTTGGGGAAACATGGATAGGAGACCCTATAGCCGTGGTGTCAAACCTATGGCACGCATGCCACAGGTGGCACGCAGAGCCCTCTCTGTGAGCACATGCGCCATCACCCCAGTCCTAGGCCTTCAGCTGGGTTTTATAAAACGTTTTCGCTTTAGGCCTCCGCCACCATGTGCAAAAAAAAAAGGTTCAATCAATCAATTTCAACTTCTCCCAGGAAAAAAAAGATCTCAAGTTGTAAATGATTGATTGAACTTTTTAGTCCCACCCAGTCTGCTGTTACCACCGCAGCCACGCCCACCCAATGGGCCACGCCCACCTGGCACCTGACGATACATAAGTGGGTTTCAAGTTGTAGTTTGGGCACTCGGTCTCTAAAAGGTTCGCCATCACTGCCCTATATAATTCTGGACAAATGGATGTCCAATTTCTTCTTAAAAACCTCCAGTAATGGAGCACCCAGAATTTCTGGAACCTCTTACATCTACCACTTACATTTGCTTCTTTTTTAGCATCCATAAATAATTATCAAGCCAGTTATAAGGGACATATATCTTTTATCATTGTTTGTAAATGTTTACAAACAAAATTGGGAGATCTGTATAGCCTTAGAAACCATGTTTTCTGGCTCTGGCTTGGGTTTATTTACTGTGCTCCCAACAAAGGGAAGCCTAGCTATAAACTGATGTGCCCATACAACTTCTGCAACTCCAAGGTAACACTATCAGCCCTATTGCACTATGATTGTATGTGCATGTATACCTGTACTGCTAATGTTCTGCTGAATGTGTGAACATTGATTTATTGCTACGCAAGATATAACAGGGCTTGTGGGAGTATTGGTAAAATCCTATGTACTTGCTCTTTTAATCAGAGGAGAGTTTACAGTACCCATGATGTGAAATATGACTCTGAGTGAAAGATCTATGTTCAGATGTGCTCATTATTAAATAGTTACCCTGAAATTTTTAATAAGGCAATGGATTTTTTTTTCCACCTGACATTCAGCATCTTTCACCTGTCATGGCACGTTCACAAAATTGTATAGCAAGTTTGTATAATAATAATAATTGCAGCAACCTCTGAAATGCTGGAATTATAGTTAGTGGAAGAGGGGGGAGGATTTCAATAAAAATTAAAGTGGCATCACCATTATTTTATGGCTCTATGGAATGGGGCCTTTAGTCCAAGAAAGGGACTGTTCTTAAAATACATTTGTTGAATCAGGAATGTCATGTGAACAACAGTATTTGATTACATATGGTTACAGACAAGCAAACTTGCTCAGAACAGTACCAGCCAGAACCTGCAGGCTGGAAGTTAATCTGAAAGCCAAGTTTAGATGTACCTGCTTTAAGAATATGCCAGAAGAATGCAGAAATGTGCTGCACATTTGCCAATCATGTTTCCCCAAAACATTTGAACAGAGCTTATGGGCTCTCCAGGTAAAATCATGTCACTTAATACCTACCACTAAAGGGTTGCTTGCGATAGTTCTCATAATTCAGCCAGCTGATCCCAAGCTCCATGCTGTTTTCAACAAATGTACTGAAAGTCAGGAGAAACTGTTCCTCTTCTGTCTAATAAACACTTAAACAGACATGTAACTAAGAGACCAGGAGTGCAGTGGCTCATGTGGTTAGGACTTTGGGATGGAGGTTAGCAAGCCCATGTTCTAGATCAGGGGTGTCAAACTGCCGGCCTGCAGGCCGGGCGCGTCATGCTGAAGCCACACCCACCCCATTGCCGGCAATGGCAAAACAGTCCTGATACGTTGCGTGACGTCACATGACGTCACAAGTTTGACATGTCTGTTCTAGATCCAAGTGCTGCTGCATGGTGAGGTGAGCTCTTGTCATTCGCTCCAGCTCTTTGATGGCGAAATGAAAGAAGCTATCACAGGCATCCCCCAGGCATTGGTGATGTCACCGGCTAATCCTTTACGCCTGCAAGCACCTTGAAAGGTGTGGTGCCTCTGACCCAAATGGGAACTAAGGGACCGTTCAGTTAAATGGACTTCAGGCACTGCTCTTAAAAACACATACAAAATGTTGTAGAAAGAAGCAGGGATAGCCTAGGTGCCACTTGGGGGACTCAATTACATGTTCCTGTAGGCTTGACCCTGATATTTCTTCTCTTTGTTAATTTTATTAAGCACTGCTTCAATGGAATAAACCACTACTTTGAGCAAAAACCCCTTAGAGCTGTGCTGGTAGGCTGAATTTGTTTCAGACTAAAATAATAAGAGTAATTGGATAATCATAAATATAGCAGGAGGACTTTTTCACCCACTGTTCCATTTTTAGCTCAAACATGATTTTCCTTTCATATTTCAGTTTGACAAATCCATTTAAACCACAAATTAGTGCGGTGGGAAAAAAATTAAAAGTAGAGTCTTCTTTTTTTAATTGACACTGGCAAAACTTTTATCCAAGAACTAAATGTGGCAAGTTTGCTATTAACACTTAGTAGTACACATAAGCCTAAAATTAATAGGCAATTCAAGCTCCTTATCATGAGATCAAAGTACTCTTTTTGTACCAATTCCCAGCACCTATACTTTATGGAAGAACGAAGCAGAAAACAGACATTAATAAAGTTTTCTTCCCATTTCCTTTTCTGAAAGCATTCTTAAGAACATAAGAAGGGTATGATGAGATGAGGAAAGATTGGATCTAGCCCAGCGTCTTGTTTCCAACTACTGTAAATACCATTTGGAAGTAGGATGTGAACTATTTTCCTTCTCGTGTATTTCCAAAGTACTAGAAAATTATTCATCATGGTTAATAGCCATTGAAAGATCTATTCTGCATTATTCTGTGCCTGTTGAAGCACACACCTAAACTACAGAAAATTAACTATATTCAGCAAGTCACCATTTATTCAACAGTAGATAGAAATCTGGAGAGATTGTTCTAATAATAATAACATGAACAATAACGTTTAGTTAAAAATACAGAAATCTGAAGAAGAATGGTAGACTGCACTAAGCAGCCCAGGCAGTGTTAAGCCAAAGATAAGTATCGAGAAGAGTACTTTTGTGTAAATCTGGATGTAGCTTCCAGTAGAGTCTTGAAACTATTGATACATTGTCCAAGTTTGAAATTAGTTCAAATTTATTTGAAAAAGTGCAGAGAAGAGCACCAAAGCTCGTATGAAGACCAATGAAAGTATATTTCATTGGTATATTTAACCTAAAGAAAAGAAAGCTAAGGGAAGACAGAATAGGGCCTTCCAATACTTGAAAAGCTACCACAGGGAAAAGGGGGTGGATTTATTCTTCATAACAGCTAAGGGTAGGACAAGAAAAATGGGTGAAGCTTTACAGAGAGAAGTCCAGACCAAATAAGGAATTTCCTGACTCTTGAGAACGGTTAAACGGTAGAAGAATCTGCCTCCTGGAATTATGGATGTTCTGTCACTGTAGGTTTTTAAACAAAAGTTGAATAGCCATGTTTCTGAAATAGTCCTGGACAGGAATCTGTCTCTCTCAACTTTGTGATTCTATGATTCTATTTCTTCTTTAATAGAAAAGACTGTTTAGCTAAATAGTTTCAGTTAGATACTGGAGGTGCTTTGCATCTGGAAGCAAGTGTTCTAGTCAATCCAAAATAATGTTTCCAACAATCCATAGTTCTAGTTCAGGGCTTTTCAACCTTTTCACCCATTGTACCACTTTTAGGATATGGCAACATCTGAGTACCACCAGTCGCCTAGCGAGGTGTCAAAAACTTGATGACCCCCCCCCAAAAAAAGGAAAAAAGTGATAAAGTACAGGTAGTCCTCGACTTACAACAGTTCGCTTAGTGACTGTTTGAAGTTACAATGGCACTGAAAAAAGTGCCCCCCAAGCCACAGACGAGCAAGACACCTGCCTGCCCACCCGGCCACGCTCTTCCTCCTGTTTGACGTTTTCATTGTTGTGAGCATTTCTGTTGAGGATTGGAAGCGGGGGTGGGGTGGGGGTGTTTGGTTTTTATACCCCCCCATCTGCTGGGTGGTTGCAGCAGGTTTTGGTCACTTCACATGACCCTGGGACACTGTGACCATCATAAATATGAATCAGTTGCCAAGCATCTGAATGTAAATCACAAGACCCTTGAGAGGCTGCAACATTCCAGCTGATCGGTGCTTCTTCTGGGCTCAGCAGAAGCGGCAGGATCAGTGCTGCTTTCCAGCTGGATCCTGGCGCTGATCCTGGCGCTTCCACTGAGCCCTGACAGCCCTGCAGCTCCAGCCATCTCTTGCTCAGGCTTGTGCGGTGCTGCCACCAGTTCAGCTCATTCCCCTTCCCCGTTACCACTTTTCTAGGATGGTGGCGTACCACCTGCCTGGTGCCAATGTACCACAGGTGGTACCCGTACCACTGGTTGAAAAGCCCTGTTCTAGTTGACTTCAAGTGCTTTTATAAAGTGAGTTAATTGAAGAGAGAGATCGGAAAATATTCTCAGCCATAGCCCCTAAAGCTCAAACCAAATCTTATGTCTAAATAGGCCACTCTGTATTTGTTAGAATTACATTTGATCATCACTAATGCCAAGCCGTACCTTTTTCCATCATTGGGAACTTCTTTTCTTCCTGAGCTTCACAACCAGAGGCTTTTGTTGGGATCACAAGTGGGAAACCATCTGATCCCAATGAAACGTCTATCTCTCTTGACGTTCTTCAATATGACACCACTGTTCTTTAATAAATAAGACAGAAGAGTTTCATGTTCATCCCAGAACTGTATGTTTTTTGACTGGAGGTTGAGGACTGCCGACTTTCTGCCTCCATCATCACTTCCCTTCAACTGCTATGGAAAGGACAGCTGGCTGTAATGCATATGTGCAGACCTCCCAAGATTTCTTTCTGGCATCTTCAGGTAGAATTGGGGGAAAAAATCCTTGTCTCTAACTCAATATAGTAGACGATATGAGCTTGATGGACCAGTGGTCTGTTTCAGTAAAAAGCAGCTTCCAATGTTTTCTATTTTCTTAAAAGAAAGAAGACTTTCTTTCTTCCTGGTTGCCACTCAGCAGCAGCAGCCAACAAGTACTATTTCCCATCACATCACCTACTGTGTTGAATAGTCCAATCTTATGCATGGTTATTCTGAAGTATGCCCCACTGGATTCAATTGGATTTATTTCCAAGGAAGCACATGTAGGCTTGCAGCATTTAAGGCTGAAAAGATCTTCAGATTACCCAGCTGGCAACCCTCTGAGCTTTCTGAAGTGTTACAAAGGCAATGCACAAACTTCTTTATAAAAGAGAAATATTTGTTGTGTGGCTTGTTCAGTTAAAGGTATCGATTTAACTTATATACTTCCATTGACCACAAGGTAGCATATAAGTATCTTTTTTCCCCCCTAAGAAAGTATAATTCATGGTGTGTTTGCAAGAAAAAAAACACCTTATTTGACAAGCATGTGATTTGTTGCATGTAACAAATCCCCCTGTGTGATGCATAGCATATTATTTTTCTTCTAACTGATCAAAGCTATATCCTGATTTGAGATGTTAATATTTATTTACACCTGTGGCTATGACAGCAGGTGAAACGTGTTTAAACACCAAATATCTGCAAGTCATGCTTAATCCTAACCAAGGGTTAGCGATATTTCACCCTATCAGTATTTGTTTTTTCTCATTGCATGTATAAGTCACATAATTTGTCAATCGTACTGGTACAAATTATAGTAGATGTGGCATACTTTGCAATAATAATATTGTGATTAATTGTTCTTTAGCATCTAGATAGCTTTTTTTGTGACATTTCTTTTGGGAATTTGTCTTTTTTTAATAATCGTGAGCAATTCAGATTGAAAAAAAAAAAACCTTGAAAGAAAAAGTTACCTATTTAGTGATAAAAAGAATTCAAGACTGAAAATTGTATATTTTTTATGTGATAATTAAGTAGAAACTTAAGGTCACAAAACATACCTAGATCCTAAAGCTCTCTCAGTTATGGCTAATGCTTTTTAAAGTTTCAAAGAAAATGGCAGACAAATAGAAGTTGTAATTAACTTAGCCTTATGAAACTACACCTCCCATAGTCCTCCAGAGTCCTTCATAACCATCAAGCATGCGAAGAACTTCATTTGCCTCTCTGATAGTTTCACAGCACTTTGCACGTAGTTTCATCAAATGTGGCATACAAGAGGCTCCCTTAGGTCTTTCAGATCAAAACTGTCTTAAACATGTTACTATTTAAATACCAAATGTCAGTGTGGCTGCTCTAAAGAATTTAAGACTAGGTCTTGAACTGACCCAGGATCAATTCTGCACTAGCCATGAGTGACTTTGGAATTCCAGAGGCAAGTATCAACACAAATAAGGCTACTTATGAAGTAAATAAGACTCAGACTTAGCAATAAAATGAGGAGAATGTGTACAACGCCTTAATTAGGGAAGTTGAATCTATATCGATCAGGTTCTTTTGCTGTCCCAATTAGTAATGTGGCAATTAGAGTATTTTTTTTTAAAGATCTGCTTTTCAAATCTGTATGTTTTCATTCCTAACTTACTCTAGTACCCTCAGTTTTTGCATGTTATTTTCCCTAATATATATAGTTTTGAATATAACTTAAGTGAATCATTTTTAAAAAAATATTCTTGTGTTACACTTTTTAACATATTAATTGTATATGTGAGCTTTAAAATGTAAATTTTGCAAATGTAAGTTCTCTGTTTTTAAATGTAAACATATCAGGAGGGGGGGGAGGGTTACAACTTCCAGAAACACATTATTTTTAATTTCTTGGCTTCATTCAAAGCTTGGAGTGGAAAAGAATTACCTTTCATTCATTCGTGATAGGTGACAGCAAAGCAACAGAGTCAATTTTTAATGTTCATATTGTTTTTTCTTTAGGACAGATTCCACTAAATGTAGCATTTTTGGATCCTGGAAAACGAATATTGCTTTCTTTCTGACTTGGGCCTTTTGAGTTTTGATCTCAGATAATATGTTTTCCCTGTTAGTTTTTGACAGAATGAAGATTCAGGAAGTTAATATGCAATAACTGAATCTCAAATGATTTGTTCCAGTAGCTCAAGGCCATTCTCTGTTGATGGTATACGTCGCCCATTGCCTTAATCTTTAAAATTCCCAAATATTGTATATGCAGTCATTGATTGCATTTTAATGCTCCCTCCTGCCATAAATACATTGCTCAATATAAGCAAACAAGAAATATTGTTGAAATCCTTTTGTGAAAATCAGAAAAGCTCCCAACAACTTATATATTTATGATCCAATATGAACCATTTCATAAGTTTTCCCTTTCTAAACTATTGGCAGCAAGCATTTGTCATTGCATGGCCTTAAGTTGCTTGAATATCATGCTTACTTTTTTGTGTCTCCTCTTCTCTCCAGTACCAACTTGAGAAAAAGTCACCCTGGAGGTTTCTGGTGACACAGTGGCATCAGTGGGTCGTCCTCTGCACGGCTCTGGTTCTCATGATCAGCACTCCATTCCTGGTCTACCAGATGATTGTTGCATTTAAGGATCCTCCACCAGGTCTACTTTTCAACGTAGCAGCCATCTGTGTTGGAGCACTCACGGAGATACTTCTGACCAAGTGAGTGGAAATAGGGTCTGTGTTTCTTCTTGCTTTTTCTGTCATGAAGATGATCAAGGTTGTCTAGCTTTTTTAAAAAAAAATTGGGTGGCCTACAGAAGAACCATCTCCAGTCTGATAGTCCTGATATATCTAAAAGGCACCACTGGTTGAAAACTCAGAAATTGTAGCCTCCAAAGACAGGTAGTCCTCGGCTTACAACAATTTGTTTAGTGACCGTTCGAAATTACAACAGCACTGAAAAAAAGTGACTTATGACCGTTTTTCACACTTCCAATCATTGCAGCAGCCCCATGGTCACATGATCAAAATTCAGATGCTTGGCAACCGGAATGCATTTATGACGGTCATGCGATCAGTTTTTGCGACCTTCTGACAAGCAAAGTCAATGGAGAATCCAGATTTTCTTAATAACCGTGTTATTAATTTAAGGACTGCAGTGATTCAACTGACAACTGTGGCAAGAAAGGTCATAAAATGGGGGCAATGCTCACTTGACAACTGTTTCATTTAGCAACATAAATTTTGGGCTCCGTTGTGGCCGTAAATCAAGGACCAGCTATATGTGGAGAGCACTAAGTTGGGAGTAGCTACTGCATAAATGTAATTAACAGTTTAAACCCTGCATTTTTTCTTCCATAGCTTTTCTGAGAATGATTAGTTGTGCATTTGTGTACAACAAGATACCTACATACTGTGATATATCTGCCATAAGCGCTCTTCTTGTCTTTTCTATCTCAGTCCGCCCAACTAAGAATAATATTTCAGGATAATATACTTATCTGTTATACAAAACCTACTCCTTTTTTTTTCTTATTCCACTTGCTGACTAGCAAAGCACACATAAGAAAACATAACAAGCAATAAAATGCCAGTTGGCTTAAACCATATGACCAGCCATGTGACTAATTTGACCTTTAGTTAATTATGTGATGGGCAGTTTCCAAAGCAATACCAGGTCTGTCCTTAAATTTTTAAAGTTCATATAGACTTTGGATTCGGGGCCTCTCCCACAACCACATTTGCACCTATTCAGCATCAGCAACACCGCACTTAATTCCTCCAAAGGCAACTGAGCCAGTGATGGTCAAACGGCAAAAATCCATATTGTGATTTGCAATGTGATCCTTGAGGGAGGACTGGTGGGTTGTTCGGTTTTTTTCCTTCATTTGCAACAATTCTTGACTTGCCTCTATACAAACTTCCATCTTTTCCCAACTTGCATTAAAACTGAATCTTTGAACTAATGTTCATCCATAATTAAACCCATCTTCCTTTCCCTTTCTCTCAAATCAACCGGCCTCATATTGACACAATTATCTTGAAGCTGTGATGGTCACTATAAAAATGTTGACATTTACTGTTTGAAACTAATTTATGATGCTGTGAAATTGTAGGTATGCCCTGTAAATAAGTGTCACTAATGTGAATTATCTTCAGACATTTAATGTCGGCATTTTAATGATGGGCCACTCTCTCTGGTTGGTGGCTGTAATTTAGCTGCTGAGGAGCTGGAGAAGAAGTAGGCTCAGGTCTTAATGAAGTGACTAAAGAAGTGAAGAACAAAGTAAAGCAGAACGCAACCTGAAAAAGGTGGCACTAGGTAAAAAAAAAATGAAATCCCGGTGACATAATTTTCAGAAAGTAGTCAAAATTTAAATAAGCATTTTGGTATATTATGTATTCGCTCTGGGAAGCACAAAAGCAAGAAAATGCTAATTGTATTTAATTCCCCTTGACTTCTAACCTTTTTAATCTGTTGCGTTGCTAGTTCAGTATTGTAAATTTGGCTGCTTTATATTACAACACAAACATGTATTGAGTCATTCCAGAAAGCCTGACATTTCTAAAACAAATATGAAAAAAAAGAGTGAGGTTGAGCTTTTCCCTATTTTAAAGCAATTGGCTAGCTTCTGCTTTAATTTGGGTCTATGGGAGCTGAGACAGAAGAATCATTAAAAGTAACATATCCTCTGAATAAAAACTGCAGCAAAGCAGCTAAATACCAGCCTTACGATTTTTTCCCCCTTTCCCCAATAGTTTGGGACTAGGGATTGTATTGTTTTATTTTTTTTAATTTCTCCTCAATATAATACCAATTGGAAAGTTGCCCAGGGACTACTAACCCATTAGCAAATTAAGAATCTGCTTTTAATAACGCAGAACTTGTAAATAATGCATTAATTGACTAGCTTGAAAGTTAGCTTGAACGCTAGAAACCCAGGCTGTAAATGTATCGTGAAAGAACGATGAAGGTTGACTTAGCTGCACAATGATCGGAACAGATTAAATATGACAGTTGATATTTGCAAAAATGGGGAGCTAATTGGAGGACACCTGCAGCTGTTTTCCAACCAAAACAACAGAAGCCGAAAATGTATCTAATTGAAGTGTGTCACATTTTTATATTTTGCCTTCCTTGTGGTATTCTGTGCATATTGGGTTTGTTTGTTCTATACTTCTGTCTGGTCATGAGCCTAAAGAAGCAACAAGTGTCTTGCTGACCATGTGTGGCTTCTCCCGGTGTTGCAATTTATTGTGCAAAGAGTAAGCATGTGAATCCTGTTTACTGACAGCTAAGAGTGACTACACAATACGACTCAGATGCAGAGATGTTTATAATGTTTGACTGGGAGCCATCCAGAGTTTACTATAAGATGGGAGGTTCTGTAAATGTTTTAGATCAATAAATAAATCAGAAGGAGGCTTGAATTCTTTGAAATGTTTGATCCTTTCCTCTGTTGTTTTCTTCATTTGCCTGTGAAAAATCTCATATGGTACTGCTTGGTTTTTGTAAAATTTATTTTAAGGTGCCGCATGTTGCACAGAAAAAGGGATTTTACATTTTTATTATATTGTTCCTATGCTACTGAGAAATCTCTTTTCTCTCTACTTTTAGAAAATCTACATTTTCTTTCATTCAGCCATTGAGTGACTGCTTTTAATATTTCATATACATTTCCAGGGAAACAGATGAATCAAGTCTTTTGCAGCACAACTACCAAAGATTCTTATGGCAACTTTATGACGAACGAATTTGTTATTGTCTAAACTTGCATAGGTGAAATGAATTGTGTTCCATAATCACTTAAGCCAGTGATTCTGAAATTGCGATTCACAAAACATCTGTGAAATTGCGGTTCACAGAAGTCCACCAAGGATCCACCACATTCTTCTCTGAAGTCATAGCCATCTCTGTTGATCTCCTCTGGGTCATCATTGACATTTGCCTGGTCAGATCAGAGTCACTTGCCATCTTAGCCACTGCCTCTCCTGGTTCATCACCAGGCAGCTAACCAGGCCCAAGCTGTGTCTTCTCACAGCCCATGCAACCTTCCATTCACCTATCAGCTTGCTAGTCAGAGCTAAAGGTACTTGTTCCTGGTTTGGGAAAATGGACAAATTCTTGAAATATACAAGTGATGAGTAGTAACATGAGCACTAAAAATTGAAAATATCAAACAGGTCATGAGTGTCCATACATACTGTGGTAAAGGTTACTTATACCAGGAACCCAAAGAAGCGTGCAAATAGCAATAATTGCAATGATTATTTAAAAATGGAATTTCATTGGACTCCTAGCTTCTTTATATTTGGAGAATTTTACTAAAGATCATTCCTGACTGGCACGTTTGTGCCAAGAGTTATTATTATAGAATGCATACATAAAATAATACCTGAACAAATATGTTTTTATTTGGAAGAATAATTCACTTTAAATGTCCTTTAAAAACAGAGCTGATAGCAAGGTAAACACAAATGTGAGTATGATTATTAGTGTATTCTGCAAAAAAACAAAAACTAGATTTCCTACATTCTTAAACGTAGGGAAGATCCCCAGATTTTCCAAAGACTTATTTAGTGGCCTATAATTATAGAAAGTTTGAGAAACACTGATGTATGCAATGATATATTTGGCAATTATTAAGATGCCACAAACGTTTTTGTTGTTTAAATAAATTTGTAATCCACCCAAAGAATTTAGGTTACTAGATGAATTTGAAATATAATAAATTATACTTAATAATACTAATTGAACTTGAAATTTGTCCTCGGGAATATGTTGTAAACATCTTTTAAATTCAATTATTACTAATATTAATTATGTAATCCTGAATGTGTGGTTTACTAAACTGTATGGTATCATTGGTCCTGACATTAATTTTGCTGAACCACAAATATGCAAGATAGTTTTGATAAAATCACTCAATTGTAATATTAGAGATAGAACATATATTTTGCTTGTCAAAGATCTCAGTCTTAGGAATCTCTTAAAAACTCCAGTTTAAGACCCTTCAGAGTTAATCTCAGACAGTGGAGACCAGGTGTCCTACAGCCCAGGCAGAATGTGGTCTACCACCCAATGGTCCTAAAAATAAATGTATTCGCGTAGCCTGTAAGAGAGAAGGAAAGAGTGCTTGCAGCCTCCTCAGTTGTCCATTTTAGCCATTTTAATGACCACCTTACCAGCTAGCTCAACACAGGCAGACCAACAAATCCCTCAAAAGGACAATGGCAGGACCTCTGTCTCTTCCAGAGAAGAAAGTTGCCAACCTCTCGTATAGAGAATCCTGAACTAATTGCTCCGATGATTTATTCAGTATTCATAACCACCCTTGATAATATCATTTATACAACAGAACTCAATGTGTTATTCTGGTTAAGGAATGTGTATATGAATAATCATTTTAATCCAGTGTTTTCTTATAAGCATTCAACTGCCTTTAAGGAAAGATAGAAGCGTGTTTCAAAACTAAGTCACATAACTAAGTATATAACCACGCTGCCAGGTTGCGCCATAGGGAACATAGTCCACCAACCATTTCTGGAAAGCAGAATATTTTGTCCTTTGTTTGGAGCCCACTGCAGATGCAACTTTTTCCTGCTCCAAAAATGCTGAAAGTAGTGTTTTCCACTTTAAATCAGCTCAAATATTGGTGTGTTGATCTATCTTCTTGGTAAACCCTGAAGTTTGATTGGCTATCATACTGAGAGAGGAACACCCCTTCACCCGGACCGATGGTCTTTACCTTCTAGCCCTCTAATCTCTGTGGTAGCTATTGACATTAGTGGCTTGGTGGACTTGCTAGAAGAGCCAAGGACCACAGGTTGGAAATCCAGCAGAAAGGTTTTTTTTAATTGTTATTTGTCTTTCTCTGAATTATCTGCTTTTCAGTTGGATCTTTTTTCTTTCGTTCCATTGTATCATTACTATTCATCATTCTTAGTAGGTTTGGGCTTAGAAGTCCTTCTACCTTAAGTGATTGGAAGACTGATGAAATGATACACCAGTGGATTTATTATAAATAATAAAGCAGAGAAGTAGGTAGTTCAGGAAAAGAAAAACAGTAATAATTTAAACATTCTGCTGGGTTTGAAATCGGTGACATTCTGCATGTCAGATAAAGGGTAGAACCACTATGCCACTAAAAGATTCTTCTGCAAAACAACAACAACAACAGTTCTTTTTAAGCCAAATGTAGGAAAATGTAATACAGGGATTTTTATTTTAAAGCGACATTATTCCTGTATATGTGTACATCTTGATGCCTTGACCTTGAATAATTAAAGTATACTTGTTCAGCCAGACCACCCACAGATAGGAAAGCGTATTGTTAATCTCAATGGAAATATTTTGCAAGACTAAAAAGGAATGAATACATATTAAAGTTCATACTGGCACAATAGAAGTCCTACCTTGAACTAAAATAAAACAGTAGACGAAAAGATGTTTAATATCCTTTCTGGGAAAAGAAAAAGTCTAGTTTCAGTTTTATTTCCATTACTTGAGATAGAATCCTCATCATCCTCACTGTTATTGCGGTTATTGTTGTTGTAATTATTATTGCTATAGTATTGTAAACTATAAAGTCTGTACACCTTCTAGGCTTTCTTGATGCCAAGAAAGTAGCATCCATAAAGTAGGAGTGGGTAGATCAGAAATGATACTGGAAAGCATAATTTATAAATTTTGGCACAAAATACATAAACAGATTTTAAAAACTGTTTTTTTTAGCATTAATACTTATAGTGGCCCTAGATAAGAAGCATTGTGAGTGACTTTGCATTCTATCCCTCATCAAAAGTAGGATTCTGAAGAGCTGCATTGCATGCTTTCCACAGTGGCTAGAAAACTGATTTGTTTGAGATGCAGATTCAAAAATACATAGCTTTAATAAAATTCATGGGAAAGATTTCAGTCTTCTTTATTGGAGAGAAGCCTGCTAACATTCTCATAAGTAAAGTAATTCATGCATTAGTTACCAAATGTTTGACATGTAATTTACAAATAGTAACTACCATTTGAGTGTAGTTTTATAGTGCCCCAAGTCCAATCTGAACTGGCCCATTTTACTAGGGGTCAATTTCATGTCACCATATTCTATTCTACAGCAGTCATATAGCCATATAGTGACATATGGCGCGGTTCATAAAATTAGAATATGGCATCAGTTCTCTTCCAAGCCTGGCTTGTCTAGAGTTGGTTTGGCAGTGAATTTTTGTTGTTTTCCAGCAATGGCCGACAGATATTAGCAGCTTCAACTGCATATTCAACATACTTGCATTAAACCTGACTTAGCTATGGCAATGAAATTTCTACCTCTGCCTACTGTATATCAGAGATTCTACCAAGCAACAGATCAGCCTTTGACTTCTTCAGAATAAAAATAATTATAATTTGATAATAGAAAGAGTGCAGTTGGATAATCGGTGAATGGATAACCAAATGGTTCTAGATTTAATAATGCAGAATTTGCCCTAGCATTTTTCAGTGCCTTGCCTTTTTAGTTAGCACCTCTTTACAGGTGGTCCTCACTTAATGGCTGCCTGTGTAGCGACTGTTCAAAGTTACAACAGTAGTGAGAAACTTACTTAATGACCATCCTTGCATTTACGACTTGCGCTTTATGATCATTGCAGTGTTGCCATGGTGACACGATTAAAATGTGGGTGAGTCATAACTGGTAGGTGCACTTTTTTTTAAAAAAAAAGTATTATTTATTTACATTTATTTTAGAAGGAAGGAAGGAAGGAAGGAAGGAAGGTAGGTAGGTTTAGTTAAAATATACATAAATGACTTCTAACCTTCTTTTCAATATATAATTACACTCTTTTAACTTTCCTCCCTCTTAGATGTTATACAAGGTCCTTAAGCTTGTCATTTAATCCATGTATTTCTTAATCTTCAGATCGATAAATCATCATTTCATATCTTCCTTCTTTTAGCAAAATATCCATATAAGCTCTCCAGTCTTTCACAAACATTTTAGTTGGTTTTTTGTCTTACCAAACACATTAGTTTTGCAACTGGCAGGCACTTATGTAGTCATAGCATCCTAAAGTCACAAGATTGTGTTTTCCATAGCTGGCTTCCAACCAGTAGACTCAATGGAGAAGCCTACACTAAAGTCACAAGTCACTATCACATGTCTCAACAACTGCAGGTGATTCTCCTAATGGTCGCAATAGAATTGATATTATAAGCCTAGCACAATCATGTAATTTTTTTTCACTTAGTGACTGCATCACTTAGTGATGGAGTTGCCTGTCCCAATTAGGGCATTAAGCAAGGACTATCTGTAACTTCTAAGTTAAGTTTAAAATCCATCCGAAGGTCCTCCAAAGTAACAGTGTTACACCAATCTTCATTCTTTTCCCCTTTTCATTTATATTCATGTTATTTAATTTACCTGTAGGACGCATTAATAAATGATCTAGCTACCTATTAGTTTTAATTTATATAATACCTATTTTCCCTCACATTACATCAGAATAGAGAAGGCATTCAAAAGAAGTGCATAATAAGAAAAATAGGGCTTTGTAGTATTTTGATATAATTAAAATTATAGATTACTCACTGAGCATATCTTAATTAGAAGGAAGGACTACTTACACAAGTATATACTGTATGAACAAACAATTCCAACAATCCTTTTTTCTCATCCTCCGGATAACCTTTCTTTCCTCCTAAATATATGTATGGAGTGATGGTTAGTTTCTATAGAGTCCATTAATGGTAAACATCATGTCTTTTTGGCTGTCGCCAAAAGATTGTCTTTTAAGCAATCACATTTTCTTCTGCTGTCTAGTTTTAGAAAGTGAGGCTTTAATTACAGCTTGGCTCTTTTGCTTTTATTAAATGTAGTTTAAATCAACTGCAGATTCCCAATTTGGTCATAATACGAATAATGGAAAATGGACTCTTGATCTCCACCTCATGGAAGAGAATGAAAGCAAGGTTTCATATAGTACAGGGGTAGGCAACCATGGCTCTTCTATGACTCGTGGACTTCAACTCCACCCCTGATATAGTACAAAACAAGTTTTTTCCTGTCATGTCTGAACTGAGCCTATAAATATGCTATTAAAAACTAACAACAATCTGGTCTCATTCAAAAGAAAATAAGTAGCTCCTAAGTCTCATTCAAATTTAAATGCAGATTACTTTTTGTAGTTTGGGATCAGTATGTGGAAAGAAGTCCTTTTATTGTGAATGCACTAATAATTAATTTATGCAAATAATGTTAGGAATTTCAGTTCCTGGTTTTTGTTTCTTAGGTTTTGTGAATTTAAAAACATAACCTGTAATATCACTAATTCAGAAAAGCACTTAAAAACATCCTCTGTACTCTGTACAACCCAACCTTACAAAGTGCTTCAAGCTAATGTTAAATCAAAAGGCCAATCTGTGCATTTGGTCGATCCTTTCAGCTGGGTTAATGTCAGCTGATAGCAGAAGAAGAGACACTATTTATTTTATAAAGCCCCGAGAATGAGAAACGACTGTATGAACCAAACTTTTCTCTTATGTAAATATGATTACAAGAAGGAAATACTTACAAGCACTTTATTTGGTAAAGAACTGGGTTTTTCTCTGTTGTAGCTTCACAACACTAGAATTCCCTTCCCGGGGAAAATATGCTTTATATTCTGTTTTTGTCCACATGATTTCCCTAACCATTCTGCTAAGGACTGACTTGTATAAGAGAAGCATAATTATTTTGCTCCCTGATTTTATTTATTAAGTATAAGTGGATTTGCTAAACATGATATACTGTTTGCACTACAGATTTCTCATTAAAAAAATAACAAAAAGACTTAAAGTGCTTACTGTCAGTCTTCCCAAGCAGACCAGACAGAAAACACAATCAGATGAACTAATTCTATTTTATTGTAAGGCTTACATTAACAGAATCTTACAAGTCTGAAAATACAAATCTCCCTCTATCTTCTTTACAGACCAAGAAGCTAGGAAAAGTCCTTGCAGGCTATCGGGTCTCTTACCTGACAATTTGATAAGATCATCTCTTCACTCCATCTCCCAAGATCTTTCTCACATACCATTACATCTACTTGTTTCCCTTCCCCCCCAAAAAACCCAGGAAAAACAAAAGAAATTAATTTTGGCTCTATCCTAGTGATATCATCCTACATTCTCCATAGCAATCAACATAATCTTGCTTGATTTGGCTTCCTCCTTAATTTATTTTGGTGAATACAGAAGTCTTATTTTGAATTACCGAATTTGAAGCAAAATGATTACATAAAACAAATGTTTTCTTAGCAGGTGTATCGTAACACAAATGTATGAATGTTGAAATATTTTACCAATGGGTTTAGGAGTGGAACATGTGTTTAAAAGTCACTTGCAGAATGTAGGTGACTTAATGTTTCAAGTGAGATGCAAATAAACAGAGAATTGGGACTGTGCTGAACTTTTCATAAGAGCTCTTCAAATGTTTGCCTCTTGAATAACTCAAGGTGTTGATTATTGTGATATTTCACTTAGCTGAAAAAATGCCTTTTGTTATGTGGGAAAGACCAGAGAGTCTGCCCGTGATATGAAATGATTGTGGCACGCAGACATCTGAGGTTCGTGAGCCTAGTTCGTGAGCAATTCTTTCAATTAGCAACAACTTTTTTTTTATTGCTGTGGTATTTCTTTTGATAGCAATAGCACTTAGACTTATATACTGCTTCGCAGTGCATTACAGCCCTCTCTAAGCTGATTACAGAGTCAGCAAATTACCCCCAACAATTTGGGCCCTCATTTTAGCAACCTTGGAAGGCTGAGAGGCTGAGTCAACCTTGAGCCTATGAAGATTGAACTCCTGGCAGTGAGCTGAATTAGCCTGCAATACTGCATTCTAACCACTGTGCCACCATGCTAATACATTTACATTTACAATTTTTTGTATTTGAAGTCTTTGTATGGGTATTATTAGATCATCTTTTGGTTGTTAGAGTGAACTTTATATATATAAAGAGAGTGCGGAGAACAGAAAGCGCAAGGCACTCAAGGAGATCCCCTATGTTGACGTAGGTGCCTTGTTCCAGATACGGCAAGAACAGCTGGGTCCGTTAACGCGTAGTAGGAGCCGGATGCAGGCTGCGAACGCTATATAAAGGCTTCTTCCAGATTGCTGTTTTAAGGCCCTGATGATGTCAGAGGATTCTGACGAAAGCTTGGCCCATTAATATCTTCTCCCCAACATTTTTGGAAATAGAAAACTGAAAGACACTTATAAAAGGATGTTTAATGAATGAAGTCTTCCTAATTCCCCTGCTTAGCTACCAGAGTAAGGGACCACCTCATCTTCTTTTCTGGCATTTTGTAATCCAGTGGTCACAGAAGACTTATAGTTAGCTCACATTGGGTATTGAAAAAGTTCAGTTCAATGAGCTAATAAGAGTTGGGGTTCTTTTGCAGTAGAAGGAACTGGTGGTTTTATGTAGGGGCAAAATTCCAGCAGGTAAACCCCATTAATTACTAAATACTGCTCTAAGCAAACTTGTATTGTTAATTCTTGCTATTTAATTAGGGGATGGGAAATATTAAACCTTCAATAAAGGATGCTTTTTCCCAGCTATGAAATATAAATTAGAATGAAGCAATCATGAATAAAAACAGAGAAAAACCACTCTGATAGTTAGAAGAGTTATGTTCCTGTTTTATATTATAATAATTCTAAATATGTAGGGGGGAGGGAGGGAGGGAGGGAGGGAGGGAGGGAAAGAAAGAAAGAAAGAAAGAAAGAAAGAAAGAAAGAAAGAAAGAAAGAAAGAAAGAAAGAAAGAAAGAAAGAAAGAAAGGAGATTTCTTCAGAGATAATAGCAAGCTATGATAAAAGCAATCCTGAACTCTTGAAGATTTTCACCCATTTGTTTCTCCCCACACATGTTGATTGGTAACCTGAAATACTGATAATCCAAAAGAAATGCAGGCAAACTCTGGTTTGTACTTGTTTGAAAAATAGCCATGCAAACAAGAATAAAGCCTAATTTATTATCTTGCTTGGAGGCATTCATGGCACCATTTCCTATGGGTTAAAATAATACCCCTGGCATGCTTTCATGAGTCTTTAGCATATTGCCTTTATTTTAATAATTGGCAAAGGACAGCTTTGTTCTTTGGCAATTGTTAAAAGAACAAATACTATTAGAAGCAGTTAGAGAGGGGCAGTGCCATAAATACCCATGCCCTAGTCATGAAGGACTTAATAATGAGGAGGACCAGTACAGTTCTTTGAATTGTACCCAAAAGCCAACTGGTAGCCAATGCAGCTTACAAAGGGCAATGGGTCATGGGCAAACCAAGATGTGATTATAACTCCTTTTGCTGTTGCATTTTTTTAGTTACGGCTTTGCATTCTGACTCACGCAGGCACATCTTTTACAGGCTATCTCTGTAACATCAGACAGATTAGCATCAATGGGAGGGCAATGTTGAAATGAAATTATATTTAATAAAAATGTCTTTTTGTAAGCATGTATTTCCATTAGATAACTTAAAGCTCCAATCTCATATTCATTTACCTGAAACTTGGCTCTGCTATTATAAGTAGTAATTTCTATGGGAAGGCTGCCTGAGTTACTTATTTTTTTTAAAAAAATAAAATAGATCCATTATCAGAATAGAAGGAAGTTAAGGTTAGCTGGGTTAGCTAAATTGCAATTGGTACTATTTCAGTTGGTACTATTTAATTGAGATGCATCTTTATGAAGTTCTTCAGCCAGTTTCAGTTTGCAAAAACAGTCCTTAAACCGAGGCAAACCAAGTATCTCAATTTGTATTGCTTAAACTGCAAGGCTGAAAGTTGTATTGACATGTGAATATTTGTATCATAACCCAGTGAGAAGTATGAGCTTAAAATGATGTTCAAACCATCTTATCTTGCAGAACTGCAGTATAGTTTAGTCTTCTGTAATTCACCTTAGATTGTCCTTGATGAGCAATTAGATGTCGGAAGTCACTTAATACCAAATCAGAACATGAGTTTTAGACTTCTTATTCTGGGACTGAACTAAGAGACTATTGGATGTGAAATGAATCTTTTACCACTGACTCTGAGTTTGCTTACAACTACGAATTCTGACATAAAGCAGTTTCAATATTCTTACGGTCGTGCTATTTTTTTGTAACTAAATAGGCCAGAGTCTGCAAATAGTGCTATAACAGCCATGAAAAAATTTGTCCAGGAATTTTTGGAGGACATAGACAAACGCACCATAGCCATTACCTGTTTCCATACCTTTTCAGCCACAAGTGCTTATGTGCTTAATGTTTTAAAAGGATACCTTAAACAGCCGTATCACGTTTCCTTCCCATTTGCGAGCCAATATCTGAAACAGGTTGAATTTAGCTCATAGTGCCTGTGCAAACCATATGTATTTGTACCGCAAATGAGAGGCGTAATAAATTGAGTTAAGGACAGAGAGTCAGCTTGAACTCTGGAAATGTTCCTGCTTTGGGGGGGTTTAAATTAGACCTTTGCGGTGTTATTGAAGGCATATTTTTAAGACAGGATATATTTTTGTTTTTGATTCTGAAATATTCATGCCCCTTTGCATTATTTGGGAAGCAAGGTACAATTTTCCCCAGCAATAGCCTATGATCTGCCAGCCTCCTGCTGTCCATTGTCATTGTGTCTCACAGTCCACAGTGGCCTGAGGTGCAGCTGGCACTCAAGGACCCCCCCAAGCCCATAACTCTGGAACAACATGACATCTTAACCTTTATAAACATTTGTTCAAAACAGCATTTAAAAACACCCAAATCTCGCCTGACCTTTACATCTTAGTGGAAGGGGATTTTTTTTATTATTATTTTTATATTGATGTTTCAATATTCCCACCCACCCCCTGGCCCCCACCGCCAGTTGTGGCATTTTTAAGGTACTTCAAGAGGAACTTTGCTTTACCTTTCCCATCCTGTTTCACACCAGTCATTAATCATGAAGGAAAAACACTCCAGACTTTTGCCTGACTTCGTAATGTTTTTTTATGTTTCTGACATTTTCTATCTATGAGCTGAAGGGAAATTCTTGTCTCTTTTCATTTAGAATCCGCTGGGTTGCTGTTTGATTCTAGCCTGCCTTCCTCTTCAGCTCATTTGCTTTTTCTTTTTCCGCAAAGTAGTGGCTTTCTGCTACTGAATATTGAAATTAAAGACATTTTATGGGAGTATCAGCAAAACTGTTGTCAAAGTTATTGCTGCTGGGGGACTCTGTTGTCTGCCATCACAACTCTTGTCGTAAGACTTTTTGAGATTTATTCGTTAGAGAAGTGAGTTGTTTTAGAGAGAATTGCTTGCCAGTAAAAACTCTGATCCAGAAGTGCTTCAAACCTCTTACAAACAGAAGCCCAGCACCACTTTGGATTTCTACCTTTTGCAGCCATTTTTCTGAGCCTAAAGTAAATAAATAAATTTTGCTGCTTGAAGAATCCATTTGATAAAATTAATATAGCACAATTCTTAAATCAGTAGCCTGCATATGAGTTAATGATTTTTGTTGAAGTCACTTTGTCCCATGGAGTCATGAATCCAGTTGTATAGATACTTCCATCCACTAGTTCCCTATTTTATTTGTAACTGCATTATCACTGTAACCCTTAGGGATTTCTATCTTTCTCTAGGGATAGAGGTATAGCAATAATAAATTACATGTCTGTAAATTACATAAATTACATGTACATGCAGGGCTTTTTTTCTCATAGAACGCCCAGAACGGAGTTCCGGCACCTTTTTTGGATGGAACCTTGTAGGGTAGGCAAGGCGGGTTGTATGACGTGTGTGAGTTCCGGCATCTTTTTTTTTATATAGAAAAAAAGCATTGTGTACATGTAATTGTACATGTCTGGTCTTTTGTAGGACTGATGGTTTAGAGACCTTAAGCTGCTGTCCGTTTAAAATCATGAGATGGCTGCTTCACTTTCTCTAAACCATCAGTCCTGCAAAAGACCAGACATGTACAATCCTGAGTAGCTCAGGGTTGAACTGTGGGGTCCTTGGTGGTCTCTTGCTTGTTTTCTTGCAGACGTTTCATTACCAAACTAGATAACAACATCAGTGCTCTGATGTTACCTAGTTTGGTAATGAAACATCTGCAAGAAAATAACCAAGCTCGGAGAGCACCAAGGTCCCCACACATACAATTCTCTTTGTTCTACCTGATGTGATGGCATCAAGGTCATCCCCTAGCAACTTGACATGTGTGTGATGTTTGCAAAAGTAGAAAAATGTAATGAAGTATTTCAATAGCAACATGTGTCTTCCTTTCCTAAAGTTAAAGCAAAATTATTTTAGGAAAATAGCAACTCTGGCAAACACTGTCTCTATTGGTCATTACTTTTTCAAAGTACATTATAGTCATGATTGCTTTTTTCAAACTACATTATAGCTGTGAAGTAGAACTTCTATGGGGAAAAACGAATATTGCATTTATTACTGTAATTCTACATTCATAAAATATATTTCAGAGGAGGACGAATTTACACAGGGGGTAATGTAATTTTTCCCTTTATCCATTATTTATAACTGCTTAATCCAGGTGCTGTCAGTTATTTTTTTTTTATATTCTTCAGTTTCACAGCTACAAAACACTTCAGTATTTCTAATTTATTTCTGCTTACTATACAGATGTTCTCAATTGTGCTCCTAACTACATTTCAGATGTTATTATTGTTTTTGTTTGTGTCAGCGTGCATGCTGAAGTGCACAATACACAATTGTCGGGGCTTTAAAAGCCCGTAAAAAACCTCTGATTATTTAGTTATCAATAAATTAAAGTGTAATATCTAGGTCATTAGTGGATTTAGTCTTCAGGTGATTTCCCTGCAGCTATATCATTCCATGTATGAGAATTGTATATTGTCACATGAAAGTTTCATCTGGCATTTATTCAAGGAGGTCGTTTAGAAGCAGCATTTGGAGAACATGTGAATTGTGTTCTGTAAATCAATGTCTCAGTTCTTGATGGAAGACTTAGTAGCTTGCATCTTACATGCCTGTTTCTTAAAAGTCCCACTTACTCATTTACTTCTGAGTAAAAATGCATAGGCTGCATAATGAGAAAATGCTTGACTTCGTGACTATCCAATTTTCTACGAACAAAATAAAGACATGCATGTCCTCTGGAACTGAAGGTCCAGCCTTGAACTGATTACTCTTTAGGGATATCTATGTATTTCGTAATTATGAAGTACGAATAAGTTATCTTATAACATAGTAATTGTTGACCTGTAGTATAGCCACGAGCATTGGCATGTCTTCTGTTAATTGCTGTAATAAGAATTTGTACAAATAACAACAGAGAGGCAATAATGGACAACACCAATCCTCCAATATTCCCTTTATTAACTCAATGTCTTTAAAAGGGCGAGTCAGCGTTTAAATACCTTCAGCATGGGTGAGTCGCCATATCCCAAAACAATTTGTGCCACTGTTGAGCAGCCTTTAACAATAGCAACATTCAGCTTGAATCACAATTTTCTGATTTAAAAAACAGCCCAATTCCCCTGGGATCCCTTCGGGAGACTTCTCCTTGGCTTTGCAGACTGAATCCAAATCTCCATTCGGACATCCAAAATCCACTGCTTCCCACTGGCTGTCCCCAGAAATGGGGAGACTTTTATAACTAACCTACCCACTTTTCACTGTGTTATATGAGGAGATGAAATTTGGGACAAATTGATACAGACAATATGCTGGGTACTTTTATTTTATTTGAGAAAAAAAACCTTCCAATACAGGTAGACTTTGACTTACAACAGTTCATTTCGTGACTGTTCAAAATTATAGCAGCATTGAAAAAAGTGACTTATGACCGTTTCTCACACTTAGGACCATCACAGCATCCCTATGGTCACATGATCAAAATCCAGACACTTGGCAACTAAGCTAACATAAGATAGATAAGATAGATAAGATAACCTTTATTGTCATTTATTTTACTGTGGGCACAATGGCACACATCAAAAATGAAATTTAGTTGCCTGCTCTCAAAGTGAAACACATACATGACACATACCTAAACATACTATGTACAACATATGTATAGACCCACAGCTCTACATATACATAACAAATAAATATTAAATACTGTCCATCTTGAATATATAACAGAAGGAGGAAGCTTGAGAGTTCACAAGGTTAATGCTGTATGGAATGAAACTATGGCTGAATCTGGATGTTCTGCTTCAGATACCACGAAGCCTCCTCCCAGAAGATAACAAAGAAAACATGTTGTGAAGAGGATGTGTAGTGTCCCAGATAATCTTACGGACCCTGCTCAAGCAGCGCTTCTGTGCTATGTCCTGGATGGGAGGGAGGGAACTGCCACTAATCTTTTCTGCCATCCTTACCACTCTTCGCACGGTCTTCCTGTCTGAAGCAGTGATGCTTCCAAACCAGACTGTGATGCTGTATGACAGGGTGCTCTCGATCGTCCCCCTGTATTTACGATGGTGGCAGTGTCCCAGGGTCACGTGAACTCTTTTTGTGACCTTCTGACAAGCAAAGTCCATGGGGCAGCCAGGTTCACTTAACAACCACGACACTACTTAACAACTGCAGTGATTCACTTAACAACTGTGGCAAGAAAGGTTGTAAAATGGGGCAAACTCACTTAACAAACGCCTCACTTAGCAATAGAAAGGTTGGGCTAAATTGTTGTCGTAAGTCGAGGGCTACCCGTAATTTTATTTCTTCATAGATTTGTAAGCAACCTGTGCCTTCTGATGGGGGCATATGCAACAAGTTTCAGGTGAATATGTTCTTTTGTAACTTTGGAGGGTTTTGCAAAGAAGACTGCAATGTGGGGATTTCTAAAAGAAATGTATTCCCATATGGTTTTGGAGTTAATTATGAAAATGACAGTAGAGGTATTCAGTTAAGAATCAATCAAAAAGACAGGTGTGGTTTATTTACTAGTTTGCCTACTTATTTTTCTGGAAGCAAAATCTTCAAATTTGAGAGGAGGGAGTGCTAAGCAATCATCAAATACTGCAATACACCCCCTCAGATCTCATAGCTTATGTTGAAGCTCTTTAATATTCCTGGTCCTGGGAGAGAGAACTAGCAAAGGATACAACATTTATTCCACGATATATTACTTCAATATCTTTTCTGGGGGGAAAAACCCACCTATGATAGAACTGTAAAATTCTTCACTGTGATTAGAAACCAGAATTGTCAGCCACAAAACTTCTTCCCTTTTTCTTCTTTCTCACCTCTCCCTAGCCTCATATTTTCCTCACATGAGGATGAGTGTATACACTCATGAGTGTGTAAAAACTACCCTGAGCTCTTTGTAAGAAAAAGTGGGATGTAATTGGCAAGACTGATGAAGGGGTGCGTCCTAATGTAACACACACGTCCTCTTTGTGATGATCACACTAAAGGCATTCAGCTTCTGTGCCAGGTACGCTGTCCTTCAACTAATATAATTAAGCACTTTCAAAAGTAATTTGGCACTCCGCAACTCACCATAAACATCTGCTCAAACTTTGCTTGTTGAGCAGGCCAAATTGAAGAGGGCTTCTTATTGAGATTTGGCTCCTTCCAAAGCATGTTCAACGGTCAGGTACATCATATGAGCCACCTTGAAAGAGATAGGAAATGCAGGATAAGTTTGACTAAAGTTTAAACTTTATTTAATGCAGAAGCATCGCAGTTATTTTTTCCTGCTGAAAAAACTTTCCAGGCCCCCCAAAAAAAGGTGCAAAATTTCAACGAACAGGATCTGTAATTAACAGGGTTGGTTTATACAAACAGCATTTGTATATGCTGATTAATAAGATGTATAGTGCATAGTTCTGTGATCTCAAGGCATGAAATATGAGGGCCCCACAGCATTCTCATTAAATTAAATGAGAATGCCATAAGATCTTTGCTATTGGCACCATAGAAGACTTTCATGAATGGCAGCACTGTCATGGAAATCTTTCTTTAATGGCTAGGGAACATATTAACTTTCTCCCTGGACAATCTAACCTGAATAACTTACTCTGGCAGTAATTTTCCTAATGTATTTGTTTCCTTTTTTTTCATATCCTTAATTCTAGCATGAAACCTAGCCATGCCTCTTGTTTTTGCTGGCTGTACCTTATTCTCCTGTGGGTGAAATAGAGAACCTTCTATTTGCACACATTAGAAGATGGATTTGATAAATAGCAGAATCTTCCATCAGAATTGGAGAAATACCTCCATTATGGTGAACAGAGACTAGGAAAGCAACACAAAAACAGCCTAGCTCTTTAACACGGAGGAGCCATTAAAACAGGGCAATGGGATCTTAATTTGATCTTATCTTCTTCTCTGTCTACCTCTCTTAACTTGAATCTTAATTATATATAGCAAGATATGCCAATCTCAATCTGCATTTACCAAGGCTCTTCCAGGCTACATGTTTGTGTGATATACCCAGAAATTCTTGCCAGTATAGTACATATTAAAAGGAGGCTTCCATGCTATATGGGTAATCAAGAATTCCCAACCCAAACCACAATCCTAGGAGTTGACCAATGTAAAAAAAAAGTATTCAATGAAATGATCTAACCTGAGCTTCTTCCTAGCATATAAGAAGGAACGTTGGTAATGTTGCACTGACAGCAAAATACGATAGTCATCCAGAGACACTTCATTTAGTTATGGACACTTTCTGCAAGACTGAAACATCAGTACAAATGCCTTTGTCTTAATGGTTGCCACAAGATTATATTTAAGGTAAAATCAGAATTTCTTCAGAATATAATATAGCAAATGATTCTTGTCTGAAAGGAAGAGGTAGACATTGTGTGCTATAGCTGCGACTTTGTGCAGTCTAAATGTTGCAACATGAGTAATTAAACATTAAAAAGAGGATCTTGCCTATGGATTCCACAACTTGACAAGATTGGTGAATTCAGTAACTGTAACTGTAATTGTAACAACCACAACCATAACTTTTATTATTGTCAGTGACCAAATTCTTACATAAATTCTGTAACAAATGAGAGAGAGGGCAGAAAACCCAGATGAGATAAAAAATGGTAAGTAAAAGAAAATAAATTGAATAAAATAGATTTAAAAAAATATAGGAGTGTGTGAATGCCTTTGAGTCAGTATTGACTCCTGGCATCTGCCTAGGATAGTTCCAGCAGTTTTCTTGGCAAGATTTTGGAAGTGGTTTTGCTCTTGTCTGCTTCTCAGGACTGACTCAAGATCATCCAGTTAGCTTTATATCTAGGCAAGACTAGAACTCACAATCTCCCAGTTTCTAGTCTGGTAGGTTATCCACTGCACCAAGTTGGCCCTTGGAATATTGGAATTAGATTATGATGTATATAAGAACTAAATTGCAAAAATATTTCACTGTTAAATGAATACATCCTACACTGGTCAATCACAAGGTACTGAGATATTGACATGTTGATTTAACAATTGCTAAAATGCTAAGACAATTAAGAAGAAGTACAAGGTAGACAAGCTCAAGAAAACAACTCCACAGGAAGACTAGAAAGCCTTTTGATCACATCAGAGTAGAAATATGGTAAATAAATAAGTAAATAAATATGTAAATAAATAAATTTCGATTAGAAGAGAACCTTATTGAAATAAATCAGAGTTTCATTGTTTGACCTCTGAGTCATTTTTCTGGAAGACCAGTAGTCTCAAAGACTGATGATAAGCCATAGACTTTAGATCCACAATTATTCTTTTAGACTATGTGAATGTGAAGTTGTTTCAATTTGTCCATAGAGTGTTGGAGATAAATTGACTGATAATATCTTATCTATTTTATTTTAAAATTAATTATTTGTTTTCTTTTTGTTTTCGTACCTGTATTATTTAATTTTATCCATTGGCTGTTATTACTATTTCATATATTTCTATAGAAATAATTGATTTCTTAATTTTTTAGCATGGATGTTTTAATTGAGTGGTTTGTAAACTGCTGTCAATTTTTCTTCATTTAGCAGTATACCAGTAGAATAAATAATAATAGCAATAATTACAATAACTCCATCTGGCTGTTGTCAACATGTGTTACCTAACATTTATGTACAAAAAAGAGTGGACAACCATCAGGTTTCATCTGCATAATACTCCAGTCCATATGGCATGGTTTTCTATTGTTTTAAGGATTTTAAAAATGGTTTAAAACATTAATTAAAGTTAAAACTTCTAATAATTCCCCAAAATATTGGAAGGAAGGAAGGAAGGAAAGAAGGAAGGAAGGAAGGAAGGAAGGAAGGAAGGAAGGAAGGAAGGAAGGAAGGATAGCAGGTTGTTATGTATGCGCGCACACACACACACACACAAGTGCGAGAAGAGAATCTGCAGTCTCTGCTGTGAAAGGTTGTTTACTGTGATATAAATCACACCATAGAATTAGTCAGTTGTTTGCATATGATCACAAATGGCAAAAGAATAAAAGAGCTAGACACCACATTAAAGGCACATTGCATATGGTGACCTCTACAATAAGCTTCTTTTTTAAAAATAGCCACTATATGCAAAGATTAAAACTGGTTTCCAGATGGCAACTCTAAGAAATTCTGTGTTTCTCTAAATCATCATCCTTAATTTGTTTGATTGTTAAATAAATAATAATTTGGAAGTTGCCAAATTATTTATTTATTACATACATTAATATGCCACCCCATCCCAAGAGTTGTTCAGAAAAAATTGGGCTTTGCATCAGTTGTTGAAGATTGAAGTTCTTTTCAGATGAGGGTGAGAAATTTATATGGGTTTTTTCTATCTGACTGTTCTGGTGCAAAAATGCTAGTCCTGCAATGTCAAAGAAGTTGGACCTCTTTGGGCAGAAGCTCTATATGACACACATGAAGTGACACTGGCCACTGGTGGAGCCCACCCATTTCCTTCCTACTGAGATGAGCTATCAACAGAGCTCAAGATGATGTTGGAGTGAGGTTCATTGTGTTGACAAGATACATGGGACAATGTGCTGACGATAAATAAACTAATGCCAAATAAGTTAAACTCATCAGCTAGTTAATGAGCAGAAATGTCAAGTGCCCTTTTTATGTCTTCAATAATTTTAATCTTCTGGTTGTTTACTTAACAATCATGCTGTCATGGTTCCGATAGAAGAGACCAGTAAAAGCAGAACTCCAAGGCTAGAGGTTTCCTTAAAGAACATGTTTATTGGCTACAAAGTATCGGCACAGTCAAAAGTGAAACCAAGTCTAGAGTTCCCTCCAAAGTGTTACAATGTTACAAAGTTGAACTCCCACCTCAGCATTATGTAATCAACTACGTTCCCCAATAGAATATTTTGGCGGGCTTTCTAACGGAAGGCTCAGCCCGCCAAATTCTCAGGCAGCGATGAACTTGGTTCCCATGGGACAAAATATTGTTTAGGCTAACATTAAAATCAGCCATCTTCCCTCCCAGTCCTGTGGCAACCAAAAACAAAACAAAATGGCTTCAGCCAGGTTCATTGCAATGTTGACACATGCAATGCCACCTAAATGGTATGGAAGACATCTACAGGTCATTTAGGACTTGTTCACCTATACGTGGACATCCCATGAAACTTCTAAAATTGATAAGTAGAAACCGAAGGTCAGTATAGATTCCACTAACGAGGAAATCTAAATTGATTTATATTATTTTGCTGTGATGTGTGTTTGTCAAAGCAGTTTGCTACATCACTAATCCCAACTTTTGTGGTTTGGCAGCATGGTGGAGGGAAGAAGGGAACAGGGCCACGTGATCGGTGGGGCAACATGCACGCACATGCTCAAGCAGCTTGACTTGTGCAAGTTGAGCTGTATGGGCATGTGCACATGCTCCGGCCTGCTGCTCACATAAGTTGAGCTACATGCGTGTGTGGCCTGGTTTTGAATAGGCCACAGCCCAGTAGTTGGCCATGGCCTAGGGTTTGGTGACCCCTGTGCTATGTGATGTTCAAGACACATTATTGTTACACTGCTTGTGTGAAGCAACACATATTCTGAGGCTGTGGGCAGTTACTTCTCCTTCCACAATAGTCTTGTACAGCTATTGAAAAACACTATTGTACTCTGCTGGTTTCCTAAAGTTAGGACAACCACCTGCATAAATCTGAATGGCCTCTGTCATTTGATTTGGGAATCCATGGGCCAAGGTAGCTATGCCAGAACAAATTTCATAAGTTCTCAGCAGAAGCATTCAACAGAAGCTTGATCCCCGTGTTTTGGATCTGCTTCAATTTCCAAGTTTCTTTTAAGAGCATCCCCCTATGGACTATATTACAATAATCTAATTGAGAAATAACAATAGCATGGATAACCACAGGCCAGATCAGACTCTTCCAGGAAGAGATGTAGCTGGTAAATCAATCGCAGCTAAAAATAGATGTTTCCTGTTTTACCCTGTAATATCTCATATGGTCTGCAATCTAGCAAAGAAAGCATTCTACCAAAGATGATGAAGATGGGAAGACAAAAGGGACTTGACATTTGCTTATATACTACAATTTTTGATGATGACTCTCAGAGGCTTCATATAGATTGTAAATAAGAGCAGAATGGGACTTTGCAGATCACACACACACACACACACACACACCAATTCAAGGATTGTGACGTAAGGCCCCAAACCCCTAAGACAGTGGTTCTCAACCTTTTTAATGCCGTGACCCCAACCGTTCGTAGGTCGAGGACTAAACCGTTCGTAAGTCGAGGACTAAACCGTTCGTAAGTCGAGGACTACCCAACCGGTCATAAGTCGAGGACTACCCAACCGGTCATAAGTCGAGGACTTTCCCTGCCCGGGAGCACCGCGCATGCGTGGTTCTGCCCCCTGCGCCGGCCGAGGCGTAGCTGGCAAGCGGCAGAGACGGAGCAGGCCGACCACCAGCTGGCCCATCTCAAGGGAGGTAAGGCAGCCACTGGAAAAGGGGAAAAAAATGGCGGACAGCCTTGCTTGGCGACCCCCGTGAAATGGTCGATCGACCCCAAATGGGGTCGCGACCCATAGGTTGAGAACCGCTGCCCTAAGACAACCATTTGGAATCTGTCTCAAGTAGAAGTGGCCTCCAGCCACCAGTACATTCAAGCAGTACAGGGAGATACCATGGCAGAGAGTAAAGATCCATGAACACTGACATAGAAATGCTACCAAATTGTGCTCCTTCAACAGATCATCTATCAAGTAACTGATTCATATCTATGCTATACCCAGGCCTACAACAAGGGAGACATGCTTAAAATAAACTACCTGCTTGAATATCCCCCTAATAATGAATCAGGTCAAGTTTTCTATGTCCTCTTGATAATACCTTGAGTTGGGCTTTAGTGCAGCTTAACCAGTGCTTTTTTTCTTAAAAAAAAAAAAGGTGCCAGAACTCACACACATCATACAATCCACCTTGCCTACCCTACAAGGTTCCATCCAAAAAAGGTGCCGGAACTCCGTTCTGGGCGTTCTATGAGAAAAAGAAGCCCTGAGCTTAACTATAGCAGTTGCTCCCTGCAGAAGATACATTAAAAGACTGAAGGGCCCTCTATAGACTCATTGATGAGAGTGATAGAATCACAGTATCATTACATATAGTAGCTGTAGGTATCCCTGAAATATCTGAAGAATGAAATTCTTTTTAAGTTAGATGATCAACCATGGAATTGTTATATAGAAATCAACTAACAACAGGGCAATAATGTAGCTTTATGTAACCCCTCTTCTAGAAGGGATTCAATCAGAAAGCTGACCTATTTCATTAGATCTTATTTTACTATTATCATTCTAATAATTCTGCGTTTTGAGTCTTGTCTATAAATATTTAATCAGATCAGTAGAGTCGGTATTACTCATTAAATTCTGCTGCAACCCTACCACAGGTAGTCCTCGGTTTATGTCGGAAATTGGGATTAGAGTTACTTTCACTAATGACACGGTTGTAAAGTGTGACATCATTGACTTCGCTTGTCGAAAGCCAGGAAAGTAAGTCACAAATGGCAACCATATACTGTCATTGTGGAGACGATGTGAGGACCAGTCATAAGTACTACTTGCTGAGCACTATTGGAAGTTTAAATGTTTGTTAAATAAGTGGTTGTTAACCGAGGACTCCCTGTATATTGTTTGCAATCTATATGAACCCTCTGAAAACCATCTTCAGGAGTTGTAAAGCTGAGTGTAACCTATGGGCAGATGACAATCAGGTCTCCTCCATTCCAACTTCCATTTACTAATTCGCTAGCTGCTATTGTGTCTAGCAGAAATGGATTTCAAGTATTCTATATTGGACGACAGATAGGTCAATTATTCTACCCCACCCCTCCACTCCCTGTAGCGCAGCTTTTTCAGCTGGCCTCCTCCATCATAAGCAGGCATAGCCTCAGCACCAGAAAGCCATCTGTGTAAAGGTCATAGTAGTTGCTCAATTGCAGGCAGTCAGTTTATCTGAAATGAGCACAAACACCCTGAAGATTTTAATCATGAGAGCCAAAAGATGCAGAGTTTTACAATTCCAAGGGAAGGATGGAGAATGAAAGAAATAAGAGCTTAAAAACTGACCTGTGAAATGACAAATGTATCATAAATACAGAAGTAGGTGACTAGAGTAAAACCTCCACCACTTCGCTTGAATAATCAACTACCTTCTGCAATGATAGCTAAACTATACTAGCTTGTATGTCTAAAGTAAACAGTAACATTAACTCAGTTACATTTTTTATCAAACCAGGAAGGCAAGGAGAAACCACTTTTGACCTTGACGGTTCCACTTAGCTTTGCACGGAATGCCAGAGGATGACTCCCGATGTGAATGGAGTCAGATATGGAAACTGGGCAAGGCCATTAAAAAGAAATCAATAAATCCAATGAATAAATCAATTAAAAACTCTCCTTGCTCTTGCTTAAATGTGATCTGCACTATAATTTGTGCTTTTAAAGTAGCACTATTTTATAACACTTCATTAAGGCTTCCAGATCTGGGCTGCAAAGACTTGGACAACTCTCAGTGCAGTGCAGTCGGCTTTATTTTTCAAATCCAGTTGCCATTTCTGACCTTCCCAGCCAGGTTCGGGAAAACAAAGTCAATGGGAAAGCTGGATTCACTTAATAACTGCATGATTCACTTAATAACTGCAGTAATTCGCTCAACAACCATGGCAGAAAAGGTCATAAAAATCAGGTGTGACTCTGTTAAATGCCTTGGAATTGCCTTTTCTACAGAGACATCCAGAATTCTTTGATTTTTAAAACAAGAAATTCCAGGTGCTTCGGATGGTTTTTACATAAACTGTCTACCCCAGTGATGGCGAACGTTTTAGAGACCGAGTGCCAAAAACCTGGCCCCGGCCCCGCTCCACCCCCTGCCCCGCCCACGCTCCACCCCATCCCCCTCCCTGCCTGCCCGCAGGGCCACTCACCATCTCCAGGGCCTGCCGCAGATCACCCAGGAAGCCCAGCAGCGCTATGGCGGTCACGCCCTCTGCCCGCGCCCTGCAGCATCAACTGTGCACCATGTGATGTGAGGGCAGAGTCTTGTCTACGCTGCTTGGCTGCCATGTCCTTGGCTGCGCTGCTCCGTGTGGGCCATGCTCACGGGTGACTCTCCTTCAGGGGGCTGCTGGAGAGGAGGGGGTCATGGGGGAGGCGTGGCTGGGCAACAGCACATGTGCCCACAGAGAGGGCTCCGAGTGCCGCCTCTGGCACCCATGCCATAGGTTCGCCACCACTGGTCTACCCGTAGATAAGCCTTATGAAATGTAGTAAAATTTTGCTAGGCAACTTCCTTGAATATAGCACTGTAATAAGGAGGAGCTCAACAAATGGGAAGATAAAAATCTGCAGTCTTCCCCTTTTATTGGATTTCATATTGATTGTATTAATTTTTTGTAGTTCATTGTATTATTATTATCTGAAACTGTATTACGAATTTTCAATACTGATCTAACACTGGATAGAGTTGTATCTTAGCTTTTTGGTATTTTGGTAGATTAGTAATCTAGTGTTTTGATAGAAGAGTATTCTCCTATTTTATTCATTTAGTAATTTAGCTTTTAAGTGCATTAAGTTTTTTCTTTATTTTTTAAAATATTTGTACTTATATTGTAATTTAGCTCATTTGACACTTTTTACATATTTTTCCCCAATGTTTCTTTGCATCTTCTAATTTTTGTTATGAAACTGTATAAAAATCTGGCCAGTGCCTAGTAAGATTTATTTGTTGAATACAGCTGGTCCTCAACTTACAACTAGAATCGGGACCAGAATCTCCATTGTTAAACAAGACAGCTTTAAGTGAGTTGCACCCAATTTTACAACTTTGTTTGCCATGGTCGCTAAACAAATCGGCGTAGTTGCTGTCTATCATGTGGTTAAGTGAATCCATCTTCGCCCATTGACTTTGCTAGTGAGAAGACAGCTGGGAAGGTTCCCAATGGTGATATAGCATGACCCTGGATGCTGCAACTGTCATAAATACATGCCTGCTGCCAAGTGCCCAAATTTTGAAAATGCAGCGCCTTGTCCTTACCACTTTCTGTAGAGGGACGATCAAGTCATACAGCATCACAGTCTGGTTTGGAAGCATTACTGCTTTGGACAGGAAGGCAGTGCAGAGAGTAGTGAGGATGGCTGAAAAGATTATTGGCAGTTCCCTCCCTTCCATCCAGGACATATCACAGAAGCGTTGCTTGAGCAGGGTCCGCAAGATTGTCTGGGACACTACACACCCTCTTCACGACCTGTTTTCTTTGTTACCTTCTGGGAGGAGGCTGCATGGTATCCGAAGCAGAACATCCAGATTCAGTCAGTTTTGTTCCATATAGTATCAACCTTGTTTCCTCTTTCCGCTATGCATTAAAAATGGACAGTGATTAATATACATATATGTACAGCATATATATGTATGTATGTATGTATGTATGTAGGGGTGTAGAGGTCCCACTCGTCATCTTCAGGCTGGGATCTTCGGCTTCGTGCTTGTGTGAGCAAAGTGTGTGTGTGTGTGTGTGTATAGCATGTGTAGATGTGTGTTATGTATGTGTACAGGTAGATATATACTTTCTTTTAAGAGCAGGCAACAGAGTTTTATTTTTAATGTGTGCCGGTGTGCTCACAGTAAAAAAAATGACAATAAAGGTTATCTTATCTTGATCACGTGACCATGGGAATGCCACAATGGTTGTAAATCCAAGGACTGGTTATAAGTCCCTTTTTTAGTGCTGTTGTAACTTTGAACGTGCTAAATGAATGGCTGTAAGTCAAAGATTTCCTGTAATAATTCTGAGTTGAAATCTGCCTTGCAATTATCTTCCCTTTGGAACAGGTTTCTGTTTTTTCTACCTTATTCTCAGAATGCTTGAGAATTCTTTTCAAAATTCTCTTGGTGGTATTTGCACTTTCTTGTTTCCATCAATCTGAGCTTTCCCATCTGCCTTTTTTACACAGTCTGTAAAAGCCTGCTGGGGGTAATTCCATTGTGATGTCTTCCCCAAGGATTTAGTGGAAGTTTGGGAGACCAGGAAAGCTGCCATACAGTTGAGGGATATACTGTATAGCCAAAAGGCAGTATATCTCATGGATATATCTTGCTTCGTGCTAAGGGCAAAGAGACACTCTTCCACCCAAGACACTTCATCCACATTTTCATTTCCTTTAAAGAAATGTTAAAGCAAATGTTCTTTCATCTTATTCAATGAGATTGAATAGGCCAGCGGTTCTCAACCTATGGGTCGCGACCCCATTTGGGGTCGATCGACCATTTCACGGGGGTCGCCAAGCAAGGCTGTCCGCCATTTTTTTTTGTCCGCCATTTTTTCCCCTTTTCCGGCGGGTGCCTTACCTCCCTTGGGCTGGGCCAGCTGGTGGTCGGCCTGCTCTGTCTCTGCCACTTGCCAGCTACACCTCGGCCGGCGCAGGGGGCGGAACCACGCATGCACGGCGCTCCCGGGCAGGGAAAGTCCTCGACTTATGACTGGTTGGGTAGTCCTCGACGTACGACCAGTTTAGTCCTCGACTTACGACCGGTTTAGTCCTTGATTTACGACCGGTTGGGGGTCGCGGCATTAAAAAGGTTGAGAACCACTGGAATAGGCAGAAAAAAGGCAGGACAGTCTTGCTTGTGCAACACTCAGATTTGGCTTTTCTAAAGCTAGCAATGCACCATAGGAGGCTTCATTTACTCCTAGACCACTTGAAATAATCCTATAGATGGAAGCAGAGTTTGGACGGTAAAGGAATAGCTGGTTCCTGAATTATAAAACAAATTCCATACTTACGTTACTGAAAAGCAAAGCATTTGCTCTCATAATTTCCAAAAGATAATTCAAAAGCAACTTAGGAAAGATCATTGTTTCCTTCAAAACTGATGCTATTAGATTAGTTCTGAGTTAAGGATCACTCATTTTGAAGGTATATTTGCACCTTTCCCATGTTTCCAGTCTGCATGGGGAAGAAATCAGTCCCATCAGTTACCTTGTTCTGTATGCTTCAGAAATGTCAGAATATGTGTGCCAAGGAAGTTCTCTGCTGGTATAAGTGCTGTGTCTTTCTAATATGGAGATCTCTCATCCTGCTGGTTACAGAATGAAAGCTTTCAGGACCTGCTAGGTGTTTAACCAAAGATACTCTGCCTTCTCCTCTTCACTAGGATGGCCAAGGAAGGCCTCAAAGCAGTGATGGGATTCAGCCAGTTCGCACCACTTCGGCAGAACTGGTAGCTAATTTTTTGTTGCTCAGGCCGAAAATGGACTTCTGGAAGCAGCATCCATACAGAGAACCGGTTGTTCACATATTTGAATCCCACCACTGCCTCAAAGCAATATTCACCAAGAGGGAGGGCAGGAGAAGCAAAGTGCTGAAAGCAATTGAGGGAGAAGAGACTCCCAACATTTTAATATTGTTCTCATTTTTGCTAAAGAGCTATGATTTAATTAGAGCAGAAATAATCTTAGCATTGCAAACTTGGAGGGTTGTTTTAATTGCATTGCAGTTATATTAATACTGTCAACTTAGTAGATATTAACTGTCCACAAATAATGCAGTCATTCACTATATAATTTTGGATGGTAGAATTGGAAGTTCGGCTCATTCTGTTTTCTACCCTAGTCTTAATTGCTAATAAATTTAACTTTAATCAGAAGGACGAATCATGTTATTTGGTTTCCACACACACTGCATCCATCACACTAAGTCATGATTAACAAAGGCAGAAATATTTTAGCTTTGTGAATTTTGAAATGCCCATAACTATAAGCTATTCGTTTTGTAGAGATGGTAACAAGACAGCCATAAAGATATGTTGCAGTATCCTTGGGAGATGGGATATAGAGAAGCAACCAAGATGATAGTCAGATAAAGGGCAACTTAGCCCACAGCAGGAATGTGGACAAGGCAAGTAAAGGAGACAGGGAGAGAAATATACTTTTAAACTTGCCAAACTTGGTTAATGTAACCTTACAAGAAAGCAGAATTAGCTCATCTGGCCATGTTTCCTATCTGGTCTACTCATATCAATCTTGCAAGTTTGAAAGAACATTTATTTTCCCCACCATCACCCACCCACTACTAGAAAGGGTCTTTTCTGAGCCACTTACGCTGCCCACATTCCTGCTGTGGGCTACCTTGCTTTTATCTGGCTATTCCCTTGGCTGAGTCTCTTTGCAGTGCCTCCCATAGCCATTCCCTCATACCATTACAGGAGCTCAGCTCAAGACACATTAGGCTGGTTAGCCTACCTGTCATTACCTAGTAGTGATTAAATACCTCAAAATTACCATGCAAAATATATTAAAGCTGGAAATACTTCATAGTCTGTTTAGGTGATGAGTGGAGAAAGCAGAATTGTAACAGAATCCATTTTGTTCTGTGTGTTATCTTGGAGGTTGCATAATCTGTCCATCCTGCTTGTCAATGTAGCTTATGAAAGTTGGACTTTCTCGTGACCCCATTTTATTATCTCTTGCCAACATTCACCTCCTCTATTAAGGAAGGATGCTGACATAAGTAAGACCCATATGGTGTGAGCTAGCCAAGTATATTTTCATATACTACGTTAGTAACATGGAGGTACATAATTGTTTTGGTGATGACAAATCCAATGCTCAAGTGATGTACCAAGTAGCTGAAAGGTAAGCCCACATGATATCATCTGCCATGCTTGATTTATCATAATAATACACAACTCAGACTGCTGAAATACCTGTAGAATATCAAGAGTCAGCCTATCCTGCAATGCCCTTCTTTTGAAACTGAGCAATTTTATTCCATCTGCTATTAGCCTTTTTCTATGTACTATAATTGAACAGAAAAGAATATATAGAGCATAACCTGATCAACCATCACAGAGAATAAAGTCTGGAATGTGCAACACATTCTTCTCACTTTGCCCTGATGACAGAACCTATAGGTGCTAATAGTCCCAGCTGTTCCTCCTACTTTGACTTTCTGCCATTTTCCCTTTTCTAGAGGGTAAGTCAGATCATATATATTAAATATATTTTCCAACGAGATATTTCAGGATATAGCAGCAATGCCTCAGTAGATTCAGTACATTCCATGTTTAGAGCTCCGTTCCTAACTTCATTAACTCTTCTTATGTCAGACATTGCCTGGGCCTGGACCCATGAAAATTTTTGCTGGGAATAACACATATCTGCAGGTATTTACTAGCTGGTCTTCTCATAATTGAGTCTTCTGGCACATTATAGCAAGAGTGATCACTTTCCAGAACTGCAGAATAGATTTCCTTACAAAATTATAAAATTGATTTACTTAAAGCATTTATATGAGTGAAATGTAGTGTAACAGTTACGGGGTTGGGATAGGATGGAGGAGATCTAGGTTCAAATGTAACTTTGGCCACAGAAACTGGCTTTATGTCTTTGGATCAGTCATTTTCTTCCAGCCCAGCCTATTTCATTGTTTGGTTTTGCAGGGATAAATGAAAGGAGATCCCCATTTAAGCTGCCTTGAGCATCTAGAAAAATGGGATGATGTGAGACTAAAATAAAGTACTCTTCGGCTGAAAAGATCCCCCAAGTGACTTATAAACCAATAAAAGCAAGGTAATGCATGTTGTCAGATATATAGTCCCCAACCTTTCCAGGTCTGCAGATTGGCAGTGGCGTGTGCGGCACGGTTTCCCACGTGTGCTTTCACAAATGGAGTTTTGCATGCCGGCTGCTGCTTGTCCGGCCCGGTTCCCAACAGGCCATGGACCGGTACCATGAACCAGGAGTTGGAGACACTGGTCTAAGGTCTATAAAGGGGAAAGGAAATGAAGAGTGGGGAAAAAAACAAGAAAAGAAACAAGAAGCACTTCTTAAAATCATTCATGTTAAAAGATTATTGGAAAAACCTGATATAAGTTTAAAAGAAAATAGAAGTAAAATATTGAGAGTGATCGTCCTTCTTGTCTCATATTTCCTGTTTCATGAGATGGCTACTGGATCATAACTGTGGGACAACCAAACTTCATTTGAGCCTGGTATCTTGGAAGGTTAAAAGAGACAGAGAGGAGATTCTTCATTTACCTCAGCGTGGAAGGAACACTGCAAATTTTTTGGTAGTGCTCCCACTCCCATGGTGGCAAAGTATGTTTTCTCTCATAACCCCTTAAGGTCTAAAATTAACTTAATAGGTTTTAGGTTGAAAGGCAAGGTGAATGTCTTTTTTTTTCGATTTTATATCAGTCAATAGAGGAACATTAGCTTATTAGTTCAACTCAGTGGAAGAATTTTTAACAAATAACAACGCAGTCTTAATACTTTCTGACAATGAGACATACTGAAATTGGATCTTTCCCGTTTATCTAATGCTCTTAAAACTGATCTAATCTAAGGACCAAGCTAAACTGCTTCCACTTGTGTAAAAAGAAAAACGCTAGCAAGATCAGGGCCATCCAATGGGAGGTGCTCTGTTAATGGGGGCTATCACTAAGAAAGCCTATCACCTGGACAATACCTGTGCAAAGAAGAGGGCTTGCAACAAGGTCTCTGTTTGTGGCTTGAGTAAAAGAGCAGGTTCAAACCTGGCAAGGGTGTTGCTTGATATGTGGTGGAGCTCCCCATAAAGCCTTTTCAAAAGTAATAACCAGAGAGACAGTATGGTTTAGTGGTTTAAGGCACCAGGCTGGAAAGCAGGAAACTGAGTTGTGGAAGCCGGCTAGCCGACTTTGGGCCAGTCATTCTCTCTCAGCCCAACTCACCTCACAGAGTAGTTGTTGTGGGGAAAATAAGAGAAAGGAAGTTTGCTGGAGATGTTTGCCGCCTTGACTTATTTATAAAAATAATAATGGTGGGAAATAAATAAACAAACAAACAAATTAAACAAACAAACAAATAAACAAACAAACAAATAAATAACCCAGCACTATTGTCCCTACCTAAGAAAAAGCACAAGCCCCGAGGATGTATAATTTTGCATTTTAAATTTAGTGACATCATCTTAACTCCAGAAATATTGTACTATAATACCTTTATGATAACTTCTCAAGTACCTTACTCCTTAAGTTAAGTGCATAATGTATTCATTATATCGTTCTTGTTGTCTGACTATATGTTCTCCATCTCAGTTTTTACTGGCAGCTCTACCTTCTTTAATTTTCTAAATTTAACCTGTATGTTTGACACCAATAAGTCATGGTCTGTTCCACAATCTGCCCCTGAAACTGTCACAGCTGGCTGGATTTCCTTTTCACATTTTCTGTTTCCTGTATTTCTATTTCCTAACAGATAGCCCACATGATTCTGGTTTTCTATCCTGTGATATCTAAGTGAGGAGTTAGCATTTCTGTCACTTGAAGCAGATGTTGGCAATGAACAAAGAATTGTATTCACAAAATGCTTATTGGCCTCTGTCCTAAATTATTGCATTTATCAAATCCAAGTATTCTTGTAATTATACGCTCCTCCATTTCTCTAATTTTTCTTATTCCAATTACCATAACGAGGGCTACATTGTTTTTTGATGTTTCATTTAGCACTTCTTGCCATTTGTTACAGAATTCCTCAGGATCTTCCCTCCCTGTATCTATATCGGCTTCATTAACTTCAATAACATAGATACTCATTGAATATCCACTGATTCTAATAGAAACAGAATTACATCCTTCTTAATTCAAATCTGTACTTCTTGGATCATCTTTGTAAATAGCGGCACCTTCCTCCTCTTTTGATACTGGCACCATCAAACTAATTTTGATTTTGATTGGGTTACATCATTAGTTCCAGATCCACCTGTACAAGTCCTGTGCTTTTTCCAGAATCTTTCCCCCATACTGGAAATGTCATCATCTGGTACCCAAACTCCTTTGTAGTTTCAGTCATAGCCATACAGTCTCTTTACAACAATACAAAACTTGATTTAATTGCTGCTGCCTGAACAATAGGGTTTCCTGCCTGAGCAGGGGGTTGGACTAGGAAACCTCCAAGGTCCCTTCTAAATCTGTTATTCTGCCTTTTTTCGGGTTGAAGTTTGTTCTACTTTGACTTTCTTGGTACTTAATAAAGCTTTATCTACTGTCCTGTTGCAGGTTATCCTTAGCTTCACACCATTCCTCTTGACCTTACTGGAGAAGAAAGGATGACCTTGACAGCAGCTGCCATCAATGTCACTCTTAGTATCATTGAAACTATTAAGCCTTCCCACAATATCAAAGCGTACCCACATATACACACACATCCCAAAAAGAGGGAACCAATGCTATGCACTAAAATGATGTCCCCATCCAAGTTCAACAGAAATAAAGAAATCATCCATATTCTGTTTTGCCGTTTCTTATGCCAGGATGAAAGAGTGTCAAGACTTGCCCTCTTACAAATCAGGCTGAGGCAGAAGGGCTCTTTAGTTGTTCAAATGCTTTGAAAAATGAGAGACGCAGAGCAGTTTAGATTACCAGTGTCTGGGAGTAAATTGTGCAAAAAAAATGTCAGCCTCAGTGGCAAAGTTCAAGATAAAACAGTGTCTGCTAATTTAATCATTTACCATGAAAATACCAGTTATCTTAATCTTACATGAAGTTCTTAAGAGCAATGCACATAGTTTTATGTAATTGAATCATGGCTCTGAAGAAAGAAAGGAAATATGAAATGCTTGCTTCTTAGCATTTTTTTTTAGCAGGCAGTGCAAAAACCTTTACACCTCCCTTTCAGGATTATATGAACCATTTTCCTTTTAAGTATACTGTATGAATGCATCTGACAGTTTGAGCTTATAAAGTAATGGAGAGAAAGGTGAAAATTCTTCACCACACTTCTCGGGGGCTATTCCCTTGTTGAGAACGTTTGGGGATTTGGGAGCAAAATTTGGGGGGCAGCTGAAAAAACAAACTGAACAATTTGTCCATGTTGTTCATTTTTCTTCAGATGCCTGATAAACTACTGCACTAGTAACCTTGAGAAAGCTCGGATGTCTTCATTTTCCATCAGAGCAAGAACGGCATAGCATTGACATCGGAGCATCTGTGGTTTTGTGTCCAGCCAGTTGGAATCCATGAACAGCTGTGATGAACAGAGCCGGGATGGAGAAACAGGAGGCAGCAATGTCCAACGCTGAAGCCCTCTTTCTGAATGAGACCAGGACAGCGGAACCCTGCCGAAGCAAGAGAAACTAAACAGATTGATTCTCAGTGACTCATTTAGCTTCAGGATTGGACAGATCTTTCCCCTGCTGGCAATTTGGCGAAGCATCAGTGGATCAGATACCAAGATGAATAGCTTAAAATAATTAAGGGGAGGGAGGAGGATTGAATCTAAAAAAAAAAAAACTGCTAGCCATCCAATTCTCTTCTATGCAATGAAAGACTCTAAGCAAATTACATTTAGGTTATTAAATATTAAGTCATTGGATTTACCTCCATTTGGCCCAAAGTAGGAAACTGGAAAATATTCAGAGTCGATATTATTGTGTTGATGGGCTGTTTATCACTGAGTGACTGACTGAATTTTGGCAGGTCAGTGAGATCTTTGACACATGAATGGAAAAGAGGCAATTGAAATCTCCCCTTCAAAAAAAAAAAAGAAAGAGAGAGAAGAGAGTAATTAATTCAGCAAACATATTTGGCGTGAATATGGATGTGTATCAACCCAAAAATTGCTTGCAGCCAAGAAGGTTTTTGCTCAGCAAGTGGGATTTTTAACCTTGCGTTGACATTTGAGTTCTGCTTTGCTTCCATTGAAGAAAGTAGAAATGCTGATACACTTTCCAGGAAAAACAGGATCTCATCCTGCAAGCAAAATAGACGGTGCTTTGTATTTAAAACGTGAAATCAGAAGCAACAGGCTCATTTAGTATCAGTAAAGGTCAGTTAAAATTATAGAGACATCCTTTGGAGCAAATCCTCTGTCTTGTATTTGCATATTTATGAACTAGAGATTATGACAGCCTATTCCATTTATTAGAGCAGTGATGCTATAGTTAATAGTCTGTCAGCATTTCCATTATAAACTCCCTTTTTCAGGGTTTTAATATCCCGGCTGCTTGAAATCTCGTCAAGCAAGCGAGTTACTTTTGTCGAGCCAGGTGCAAAAAAAATGTTCTGTTTGTTTTTCTTTAATTTAAAGTCAAAATAGATTAAAGGAATTTGGTCTTTTCTGACTTGGAAGATGAAGTAGGTAGAGCAAAGTGAAGGGTGGTATTGCACTTTCCTACTATCTCCTTTGCTTGGGGTGTCTGTACTAAAACAGTGACCCTATTTAAAATCTTTTTTTTTCTCCTCAAAATGTTGCCCTCCAGATAACAATTCCATTCCTAGGTCATGCTGGCTAGGAAAATCTAATATAAAGAGGGCGGGCATCAGGTTAGGAAGCAGGATCTACAGCTACAGCACAAACTTTAGTAGTTTGATTAAAAAGAGAAAACTGTTCTGTCCCTCTAAGTTATTTGGTTCCTGCAGGATAATTTTGCACAAATCCAGCTGCATGATCTTGAGCAGGTCACTTTTTTTCAGCCATATATAGGAGGCAATGGCAAAGCACTTCTGAAAATCGTGCCAAGAAAACTTCAGGGATTTATCCAGGTATTCTCAGAGAATTGGACGCAATTGAACAGAAGAGGGGGGGGGGAATCATAGCTCCAGAATTATTTTGACCAAAGTTACCTTTTCTCTTTAAAAGAAAAGAATTTTAGCTTTTGTAATGAAAGGGTTATATAAGGGGCTCAAATTAGTGACTCTGCCATATGGACAGTCTTTTGAAAACAAGCTCATAATAAATTGTATTCACATATACACCCTTTGATATAATCTTATGAATTACTGCCATTCCATTGCTTTGATTTTTGTCTCTCAAAGGGACACTTCAAGAGGCTTATAGTTCTATATTCAATTAGGCAAAATTCCTATCCTTATTCAACAGTCTCTACAAATGCACATTTTACAAAAAGAAGTAATAACAGATTGGTTGTGTAAGTTAATACCTTCTTGTCTATCGCAGATTTTGGCAGCTAAAAATGGTAGGATAGGCAATCTATACATTTTCACAAAAGATGAGAAGTCCAGAACATTTTCATACTATATGACTTTTTCACTCAAATTGCTCATCTTAAAGTATAGCATATACTGTACTGTATTCATGGCACAGTATTTTTCCTAGGGCTTCAGTACTGCTATAGGAGTGCAGTAGAAATGTCACTAAAGGGCAAAAATAACCAGACTTACATATGGGTTCATGTTTTCAAAACTTTTGTACTAAAATTTTGGACAGACTTTCAGTTGGATGATTGGAAACTAGAACACACAAATCTGTTGAGCGGGAAGAATCAGAACCACATAGTAAATTCCAGTTAAGCTGATTTATTGCCTATGCCTATACACAATAATTTAGTCACCAAACAGTCAGCACTAAATTGGCACTAGATAAGAGTTAACAGAATTCAAGAGGGTTTGGAATTAGATCATTTGTGGGAACATAATAACTCCAGGTTGATTCCTCTCTTGACTCCACCCCTAGGCTCAGCCACTCCAAGAAAATCAGATTTTGATCTCTAGCATTGTATTTGAAATGATGCAGCTATTAAGTTTTCTTTCTAGATCAGTTTCAATAATGTGCAATGAGTAAGTTTTATAGACATAAAACTAGAAAGAAGATCATGCCAGAAATCTATTTAAATATATGGAGAGTATGCAATAATGTTTTATTAAAATATATTAAACCTGAAGGTAGACTTGGCACCAGCACACACTATATACTTGATTTGCTATATTTTTTTATTTTTTTTATTTTTATTTTGCAACTAGGTGGGGAAGGGTAAGAGCGTGCCAGAGAAAAAGTTAATGTGTTCTTGAAAACTAATTATTATATAATTAGTTACAACAGGATATGTGCAATTGAGTAATAATGTTCTGGGTGTGTCAGGCAGTTATTGTCACTGCCAACATTCATTTGGAGAGGAATTAAGCTTACACAGGGATTTACATTCTGAGCAATTGTTGGGATAATCATAAACAGTTTAAATGCTAATTACTTTAATAAATATTTCTGTCCATAATGTAAATGAAGCCTTCTCACAAAATACACTGGAATAAGTTACTAGATATAGAATGATTACTTAAATATCTCCCATATCAAGAGGACATACACTTATCATTTCATAATTTAAACCACACCCAACTTTACAAACAAAGCAAAATTTTGACCAAAATTTCATTACTTAATTTCTAAGACTTCAACACAAGTAGGCAACTTTATGCTTTTCCTCTCCCATTCATATAATGTATATATGGGCATCTCAATTCTCCCTCCCCATCTCCCATCCCCACTCATTAAAAAAAAAGTCCTATAGAAATATAATTCCAGGTCAATAGGTTGGAATTAGTTGGGCCGTGATTAAGTTTGAAAGAAATACTAGCTTGTGAAACAAGAGCAGCTTGATGAAACACAAAAAGACAATGACATTTTTTGAAGGTGCTATTGATTACAAGTCCTCTAAGAACTAGACTTCACTACAGTTCAAAGAAATGATCTTATCTGGCCCTAAAAAATGGATATTAGGAAAAAGAGGAGACCATATTTCTTTTGAAACATACGTTCAGGAGACTCATATCTTAGATGCCCTTAGTTGTTAAAACACCATCAAGAAATATGAAAAAAGTAAATGTGCTTAGGTAAAAAGATATAGTCATCTATTTTTCTTATTTAGAGTTAATAAGATATTGTAACAAAAGTATTGAACTAGTTGAACTAAACAAATCCCCATATGGCTCATTAATCTCATCTTAATCTAGAAATATACATATTTTGTGATGTGAGTTCCTGTAGAAAAGTAAAAATAGATGGAATAATTATATTATTATCATCAACAATAATAACTACTGCCATAGCAAAATATTTTAGTTATATATTTGGCAGTGAACCATAGGATTCCTGTATATGGAAAGACTAGATTGATTTTTGCTTTAACATTACAATTCCCAAATAATTTTTTGTGACCAAAGTGTATTTAGCTGTTTGTCTTTTCTTTTGAGCCTTAATGCAAATTGAATTGACTCTGAAGTGAAGGATGAAATTGTTTGTAACTTGTGTTGCAAATAAGTGACAGCAGGAAGATGAAGGAGGAGGAGGAGGAAGAGGAAATAATTAGGAGAAAACCCAAGAAATGTGTTTCTTAAGGTTGCTCAAATCCTTCATAAGAGAAAATGCAGACTATGCAGAAAGAATTAAGACCACAGATTAATTCAAGAAACGCTCTTGCCCTCAAAAAGGTTGTGATTAAATGTAAATCAACTGTAGAAGTTGATCCAAGTGTCTTCAAGGGCAGCTTTATGATATACCCTTCAACAGCATTCAGAAAGCAAAACTACTATTTATTTTTTCACCATGAGTAACACATCCAGAACATATTATACAAACGCTTTCTACAGTTGGGAAAATAACAAGTACCTTACTTTCATACATTACTTGTTTTAAAATTTTGAGTTAGAGGATCTGAAAAATAATAAGGCACTTAGTTTTTTTTCTGAAAACATATTTCCTTGTACCCTCTAAAATATGAAAAAGATGTGTATTTTGTGACAAAAGTAGTTACTAAACTATTCTGAGACTCATGTCTTTTCTTTCTCTCATTTGAACATGGTTATTTTCTTCTGAAAAATGATTAGAAATAGCATTCATGTGTAGTCTAAGAAATCTTATCTGGACTATGTGTAGTTTAGCATTTGTAAAATCTCTGAGGGACAAAAGCATTTGGTGGATGAGTTCAGCCCCCAAAAAACCCAATAATTTTGAAATTAACTATCTTATATGTGGTATCTTGGCACCTAATATCCCCAGCAGTTACAGTGGGGAACAGGAGTTTATTCAGGGGAGTCAAAAAAGTCAAGATGGTGGCCATAGCCATGAGATAAAAGCCATGTATCCTTGTTGTGTCTATGACAATTTGCCACAGCCAACATGCAACGGCTAACTTGCCACGGCCAACTCACCACAGCCAACTTGCTGTGGGATAACTCGCCATGGCCAACTCATCATGGGGCAACTCGCAGCAGGAGAAGAATTACACTAATATCAAAGAAATGGTAGAATAGAATCATTAAAGAAAGGATGGAAAAGAGGGGGACAGAATAAAATGTGAATGACAACAATTAAAATTTTTATTTATTTATTTTAAATAATTAAATTGAATTGTTAAATTGTCCCATGGTGAGTTGTCCCATGACGAGTTGGCCCCGTTGAGTTGTCTGCAGCAAGTTGTCTGCGGTGTTTTCCCATTCTGTTCCTTGTTATGTGCCTCACAACTCATGTAAAAAAGTAATGGAGATTGAGCATATGCTTTTGGCCGTCATCTTGACTGATTTGACCCCCTTCCCCAATGGGAAACCCTTAGTGGAAGAAAGACAAAATAAATGTTTCGAAAATCAATCAGTCTGAAAGGGGTTGTGGGGTTGAGGAAAGCAGGTTTCCTGTGAGAAGGTTGGCAATGTACACTATATGTAATAGTATTAAGAAACACTTTAGGAGTCACTGACCGAGTTCTGGAGCCAAGTTGCAAAACTGTACCCGGAAGTGGGGGGGAAAGCTATCACAGCGTTAGTTCCATTTGGTTCCACATACATGTGTGAGAAGGTGTTTTCTTCATTGATGTGTATAAAAACTAAGGAAAGGAATTGTCTTCAGCTGGAATCTGACTTAATTCTATCAGTAAGCACTCACCAGCCACAAGTGCAAAGATTAATGTCAGAGAAACAGGCACAAGTTTCCCATTTAAAGTGTGGTAAGTGGGTATACTTTATAACTTTTGTCCTTTTTTTGTCATCAAGTTTTTGACCCATGCTAAGTCACTGGTGGTACTCGAATAGTGTTATGTCCTAAAAGTAGCACAATCTGTAAAAAGGTTGAAAAGCCCTGGCCTAGAGAACTGTCCATAAGAGATGGCGTAGCCCACAGCTGCATAATTGGTGGACTTTACCTCAGAAAGCACTCTCCCTAGTTTCTCAGACTATAAATGAGACAATGGGAGATTTGTACTTTAAGATTTGCAAGATTCTGTTATTGCAGCTTTACAATAAAGTAGATTTAGTTCATTTGGTCATGTTTACTGACTTCTCTACCTAGTGTTGCTGTGAAAATAAAAAAAATATTTAAAAGTATGGTAAAATCTGAGAAGAGAGCTCAAATAATATAAATACCTCTGTAGCGTTACCTCCTCAGAGGCCGCCAAAGCACAGGCCCTCCTAACCCTCCCCCTTTAGTTCCGCTCAACAGCTGCACTCTCAAGGCATTGACAGATTGTCCAGTTTCAGCAGGAGCTCACACGGAGTGAAGAGATGGCAAGTTCTCGTCATCAGAGGGGGATTTGCAGGAACAAAGGTGACCAACCCCTAACCACAGTGGTCAGTGCGTAACAGTATTTAGCAGCCTCAGGCAGTCGTAGCATTAATAGTCAATAGTCCGTAGCAGCCATTTGAGAAAACAAGAGGGGTATGTGTGGAACGAATTCCCAGGCTCCAAGCAGCAGCAGAAACCACGAGCAGAGATAATCAACACCCTGCAGTCACAGCTCGCTCTGCCAGGGCAACTCCCCACAATGTTTACAGCATGCACAGGTGGTAATAATCAGCACTTGGATGGCCGCTGGTCTCCAAAGCGGTAGCGGCTTGCCTCGGCATCTGGATGAAACAGTCTATCTGGACCCATACCAGTCGGGCTTCAGGCCGGGATACAGCACGGAAACGGCATTGGTCGCGTTGGTTAATGATCTCTGGAGGGCCCGGGACAGGGGTTATTCCTCTGTCCTTGTTCTTTTGGACCTCTCAGCGGCTTTTGATACTGTAGACCACGGTATCATGCTGCGGCGTC
>NW_015386822.1:484368-506777 GCF_001527695.2 Protobothrops mucrosquamatus
TTAAAAAGTAATTTTAATGGGAACACAGCAATCAATATTTGGCTTTTAATTAGGTTTTAGTGGGGTTATTTTGTGTATTTTTGTATGATTTTTTTTGTATCCTGTATATTGTATTTGTGTTTTTAATATGCTGTGAACCGCCCTGAGTCCTACGGGAGAAGGGCGGTATACAAATTAAATTAACCTTAACCTTAACCTTCTGTCGGGACCCATCGTCCCGGGTCTCTATGCCAAATGCCCCCCCCTTTCCTTTCTAGTTAAAACCTGGTTCAGCACCCCAGGCAACTTCCTCAGTCTCTCCCCCTTGCTCGGGATATCCCTTTGCAAAAGAAAGCAATAAACCCCCCCTCTCTCTCTCTTCCTCTCCTTCCCACTACTCCAAAGAAGAGGAATTACCTAAAACTCCAATTCTCTTTGGCTTCACCTGGTCTGTCCCCAACAGCAACAATTACCACCCCGACCCCCACTCCCTTTCTCCTTCCCCTTTTCTTCCCTTCCCCCAGTCTATACCCACTGCGCCCAAACCAGCAGCAGCTGTCCAAGCTTTCCACTTTCCTCTCCCGCAAAGCTTTTCAGTCAGCCCGCTACACCTCAATAATAGCAGAGTTAGCTTAGTCTATGAAGAGTTGTTACAAGTTAAGTACTGTATACTTACTGTCAATTTAGTATCAAGTGATTTAGTCAATTTAGTATCAAATGATTCAGCTCAGATACTACCCAGTTCCTCAAACATTTCCTGAAGTAAATATTTTGTAATTTGTCTCTCTACTGCTTGCCCTAGTAATCCTCTCCTCCCCTCTGCTATTTTTGCTGCTTTTCTAGTAGTTGCTATTATGATATTATAATCCAAAAATGAAAGTATCATAAGCAGGGTAAAGGAAAAAAGGCAAACATCTCCTTTTTTTCTATTTTGTCTTCTTGTTCCCTTAATACTTCATCACAACTGGCACTTTGTAGTTACAATAAGCTTCATAATCAGTATCTCCATAGTTACAGTCAGAATTATAGTCTGACTCGTATTATCTTTAAAAATCTACCAATTTTCTCCAGTCTTTAATAGTAAACAAAAAAAGTCCCACAGTCTTGTTTGCTTGTCTATTTTAATTCCAATTTATTTTTTAAAAAAATCTTTCAAAAGAACTATGTCCTTTATCTGTTTTAAACTTTCTTACATCCACTCTTTGTTAAGCATTCTGCAAAGGTTTTTAAGTCTTTAAAATCTTTTCTCTCCCTTTTTCCTTATTGTACCATTCAGAAAATCTCTCTTCAGCTTATTTACATCCAAAATTGTTTTAAGAAATAAGGGTCATATAAACTTTAGGTCCATATTACTTATTTGTACCCATCATTTAATACCAATCTCAGTATGTATTGCACTCATTGGAGTAAGAAAATTAAATCTTAGTAAAATATTAATTTTAACTGTTGTAGTTTTATCTAGCCAAGACAATTTTCCCTAATCTGTATATATCTGCTGTTACCCTTTTCCAAATTGGTAAATGGTTTTTAAATAAATCCCTATTAATTTTTGCCATACAAATTCCTAGATATTTCTCCTGTTTTATAGTTATGTTAAATTCCAAAAATATGTATGACTTTTCTTCCTCTGCCAAATTCCATATCAACATTTTAGTTTTTCGTTTATTAATCCAATAACATGATCTGAAACCATGTTGTAGTTCATATTCCATGAACAATGCTAAGAAATCATTCTGCTGGGTGACTGTAAATCTCATCATAAGAGTATAATTTTAGTTTATGTTCTTGAGTTGCTAATTTAACTCCTTGGATTTTATTTTCATGACACGTTTTCATTGCTAATGGTTCTAATGCCAGTAAAAATAAAGAGAAAAGAGGGCAAGCTTGTCTTGTCCATTTCAGTATATTACACTGTCGTGATAAAAGCTATTTACTACTATCTTGGCTTTTGGGTTTTTTAAATAAATGTCCATATCTGAGTTTTAAAAATAAAGTCTTTGTTTTATGCAAAAGCCAGTTAGTTTTAAAAATGCAGAATGAAAGTTCTTGGGTTGCAAATCACACTGTGTCAAAGTAGCTGGCTTTTGGCTTAGCACAATGAATGAACAAAGCCATCATTTATAATAGCATACACCTAACATGACCCCAACCAACACTGTTTAAAAATAATCATAAATGATCCATGGTCTAGCATAATCATAAATCCAGCTAGGTGGATGAACATATGAACATATTTATTCTCTGTTTTAGTTCCTTATGTTCTTTGTAGTAAGCTACTCTTTTATCTAGTTCCAAGAAGAAATTGAAAGAAGCCTCAACTTCTAAGGAATTCTAACTTCTAAGGAGGAATCACTCCTTTTATATTAGGAATGGTCCTATCAATTTCACCTTGGAAATCAAGATCTTCTAGGTCAAGCAGTCTGGAAATTGTTCTGTCTCAACCCCAAAAGTCTCTATTGGATTCTTCAAAGTCAAATGGGCAGTTTGATGCATTGCCGTCTGGTGTGCACTAGGTGAAAGTCAAAACCTCACTAAGAAAGCAGGTGAAATCAGAAGCCGAAGAAATCAAATGGGGATCAGAGAGGTAAGAGGCCAGATAACAAGGAGAAGAGGAGCAAGGCTGAATTGATGCTCAAATGTAGTTAGAGGTGCAGCCTGAAATTCCAAGGAATTAAAATCAAATGGAGAAGCTGATTGACGATGTATTAATGAATTAGTGAAATGTTTTATAATCAGTGTTTCTCCAGCCATTCCTCTATTCCACTATTAATTTTTCACTCTGAAACAGATGCAGGAGTTTTCAGGAAACATTAGTCTTTAGACTCATGGACGTAGTGTTGCTATTCCCAATCCAGGGCAGATGCAGATGGCCGGGATTTTTTCCTCCTTATTATCCATTGTTTTGAAATCAACCACTGATGCCTTCCTCTGTAGAGGAGACATTAGCTGGATCTGTAATAGAAAAGCACAGTGACATCAGAAAAGGCAACTGTAATGTGTTACTACAAGTCCCAGGAGACAGGATGAGAAGGAACTTAGAACAAGGGCGGAAAAGGAAACAAAATGGAAAATTGTGAGAGTGCTTTGTCTGAAACTTACATAATAAAGTGTATTAAGTTATAAATTATTCTGATAGGTTTATTAAGAATCCTGTAAGAAGGAAAACAGCAATATCTACACACCCAAACATCTACACACCCAAATATCCATATTAAACAAGAAAAATGCTACAGCTTTTCCAAAGATTAATCATCTACCTGTCTTCATCAGTGATACAAAGAAAGCTTCCAAATTACCCTTTGTATAGAGCCTCTTATAAAATAATGACCCACAGCATCCAAACTAAAGAAGTAGTTGACAAAAATCCTATCTTTTAAAAAATGGAAAGAGAAAACATTACAGTGGTATAGAAGATTATTGTTTTTGTACATCCAAGGCATGCTTTACTTTTAAAAGATATTGCTCTCTATCTTTATTTCATATACATTATTAATAGTGCAACAATAAACTAGGATCTTAATATTTGAATACCTGATGCTGATGAATTCAGAGACTCAAGGGATTTGAAAAATTTATGTAGTGGACAATGCAATCCATGAAGGGGAAGGGAGGGGAAAGGAAGGAAGGGCACAATCCTGTTGAATTTATTAACAATAGGGAACCTTGTTGGTTGAAAGAAAGTGACTCGTCCATTCTCATCTATTGTTTCTGAAGCTTTTCCCCCCCTTAAATGTTAGGCAAAAGCAACCAGATACATATGTGCAGAATTCAAACTAGTTACTTTATTGTATTCTCCCTAGAGTGCAGGAATCTCCTCAGGGAACAGATAGTTACGTCTCTATGGGCTTGAGGGGGGAGGGGGATGTCAGTCCTAGATCTCTTGTTGCTGTGTAAAAATTCAAGGATAATTCCTTGCTTGAGTTGTCCTTAGGGTTGCCAGGTCTGCTTCCAAAAAATAGCGGACAAGCGGGGGGGGGGTGTTTAAGTAGTAAAAAAAGTAGACTGTACAGCTTTAGATTACGTACCATTTCATCATAAAGCTTTTGAATAAAAAAAAATGTCCACTATTTTGTGAAAAAAAATAGTGAACATAATGTGAAAAAAGTGGACTATCCACTCAAATAGTGGACACCTGGCAACCCTAGTTGTCCTCCCTGCCTGCCTGGGCATTTCCCATCATTAAGCTACTGTGTTTCTCCGAAAGTAAGACCTACCCCCAAAATAAGCCCTAGCTTGATTTTTGGAGGTGGGCCTAGTTTTGGGGCGAGGCGCATGCCTAAAGATCAAGCTAGGGCAGGAGTGGGGGGTTAGAGCTTACCATTGCAGCCAGGCCTCCCATGGATCAACACTTGTCTCCGGAAAGGCCTCTGACAGCAAAATGCAGGCTGGAACTCCATTCTCAGCTGCAGAATGAAGCTGCTCCTTCAGCCGCAGAAGAAGTGGGCCAGCTGGGTGGGACTGTCGGTGCCACTGCCATGAGGTGAGTGGAAAAGACACCCACCGAAAATAAGACCTGGTGCCTCTCTTTGGCGGCTAAATAAATAAATAAATAAATAAATAAATAAGACCGGGTCTTATTTTTGGGGAAACATGGTATATATGCTGGAATGAAGCATGTATGTGTATGAAGTATGTGCATAGTCCCTAAGACATCAAATGACAGTCACCTTGATCATCCATCTGGATCCAACTGGACATATTCCAAACCACCCCATTACTAGCAGTCGATGGCACTGCTTTAATGATACTTTATCATCCATATTATTACAAGAGCTTTATTCTACTTAATGAATTCCACCCTCCAAAAAGGATCTTGTTACCCTTCCAGAGCCTTAATATAGTTCAAATTGAAAGAGCTTCTAGAATTTGTCCCTTCTCCAGTATGGTGGATGGGTTGACCTCCTTCTACTGAAATTCACTGTTCAAATAAATAATTGCTCTTCTCCATTTTGTTGAGTATTTCAGTTAATAAAATTCTCTCCCTGTCTGTAATTTTTCACTTGCTTTTTGTTGGTGGCTTCGGAGATATACCAATGGGGGAAGAGCGTCAGTCATAATGTAGCATAATGCATAATGCTTATGCAGAGAGTATGTTAATTTATAAATTTCTTTAAACTCTCCTCAATTGGCCAAATGATGTCTCTTTTACAGGAATTCACTAAGTGCTCAGGTTTAGTATTTGTTAATTGAGGTAAAACTCTTAAAGCCATTAGACAATTTAAATGTAGCTCTCTTTGAGCAATATCCTTTATTGGATTCTCCCATTATCCTTTAAATATCTTAGTGAGCAAGGGGATAAAATTAGAAAGAATTTGTTTGCTTTAAATTGCCAGCCTCTGCTTGATAAAACTATTAGCTATTTAGCTAATTGGACGGCTCTTCCATTATCATTAATTGGCAGAATTAATACAATTAAAATGGTGGCTTTATCTAAATGTTTGTGTTTATTTCAACGTGTTCCCATCAAGCTCCCTAACATGTTTTGAAAGCTTTCAATTCTCCAATTAGCTTTGTGGCTTTTCAGGGTTAGAGCTAAGATTAATTTGGAAACTCTGCAACTTCTCTTACAGTCAGCTGGGATGGCTTATTTCTGCTTGTAAACTTACTTATTATAATAAGTTATTCCCTGATACAAAGCTTCCTGTCATGGTGCCAAATGGTGAATCAAGCACATTAACCACAGGGCTAGATTAATGAGAGCAGGAAGAGCTTTTCTGAACACCAAAGTTTCTTGCACAATAATTACATAGTTGTTCTGCCAGGTCTAAACTTATCTACTCAAATTAGTAAATCTCATTTTTTCACTCTTCAAATACATTTTTTTTCAGGAGTAAAATGCAATACACTGAGCCTTACCATGGTGCAGTGCAACAAGCAATGTTCTGTGCTATTCAGTTAGTCAAACCTCATAAATCATAATTTTATTTGTTCAAAACACTTAGCTCACATTATCTCATGAGTCCTTACAGTTCATAAAGTAGGCCAATCATAAACCTCTTTTGCAATGAGAGACTGTGGTTAACTTGAGGGCTAATCTAAGAGAATCTACTGATCTTATGGCAGAAGAAGAATATGAACTGCAGCTTTAGAATTCTAATTCAATCTCTCAAACCATAATCCTAAAAATGTACATTTACTTGAAAGTAAATTCCATTAACCATGATCAAATATAGATGAGTATCTGCATTGTTACAAGTTATATTTGTTTATTAAACATTGTTCTGACTACCTGAATTGTTATATGCTCTCATTCCTATCACACTTGTGGTATACAATTATGGCTGACTAATTAGGCTACTACAAATACCAGGTGTTCTTGAGGAAGGACAGCCTCCCCCCCCCCCATTTTGTTTTCTTATTTCCTTTCTAGGCTTCATTATAATAAGAATGTATCTCTCACATGCAGTAGAACTAGTATACTATTGGTAAAACTCTGGGCTACTTTCACACATGACTTTTCTCAGGTGGCATTCTGCTATCAGCATCCTGCCGTGCATGCTTACAAATGTGCCCTCAGCCGAGGACAGCTGGTAGTTACTCTGTCAGGTTACCCTTCCATTTTCAAGGCCTGTCCCTGACACAGAAAACACCAGCTGTCACCAAGTGTACTTAGAAACATTTTCCATGTGAAACTGACAAGCTAAAAGAATCTTGTCATGTCTCTACCTTTTTCTGGAGTAATGTGTGAATCTTTCCTAAGTGCCAGCAGAGACAGGAGTCTGACTTATGAATCAGAACAAATCATAGATACTTATTCTAAACTATTGGCAAAAATTAGCATACGTCCTTTAGAACCCAGCAGGTTGTCAGGTTCTAAAAGACGCCAAATGTATTTATCCCAGATTGAACGTCAATTTATAGTAAACATAAGAAACTGGTGGCACTATAGAATCAATTATTTTGGGCTTTGATTGCCTAATGCTAACAGTGGCGCAACTGTCTTCACATTTACTAGGTATTTGGGGATTCAACTCAAATAATCTCCAGTCATTGTGTGAACAATTAGGAAGTGGGGAGCATTGAAATAGTGTAAAGTCCAACACACCTGAAGGGCACCAGGTTGGGGAAGGTTGATTTAAAGCAAATGACCCATGCAAGAAGGCACTCTCTTAGGTTGTACAGAGCAGCTTGTACTGGCTTCCTAGTTGTCTCCATTTGTCATCAAATCCTTGAAGCACTACTTTGCTGAAGTGGCATCTGAAAATCTGGTCAGTTCACAATGCACACTGCCAGACAAGTGAATGGTCTGTCCTGCCTTCAAAAAAGCATTTGGGTCACTGCTAGATACTTGGGATGACAGTCCAATCATTCTGGACAACCAGTCCTGCCATTTTGATTGGAAATGTCCCCAGGACTTTTCTCTGATTAGAAAATGCCCACTAAAAGCTTATTGTACGTGGGCTACAAAAAATTAGATAATCATTAGATGACAGTAGAGGGATGTAGAAAATGCTTAACTCTTTGCTGCCATGTGATGATTGTCTAGAATTTTGCAACCTATATATGGGCTAACTACTTTTCTATCACATTTTCCTCTCATATACAATTCCCTACACATTTAGTTAGAAGTAAATGCCGCTGAATTCAGTAGGATTCACTTCCTTTTAAACACCATGAGGACAGCCTGTTGGGGAAACTGTGTTACCCAAAGTTCTCACCCTAAACATTGAGCTATTAGGACTTAGGAGAAGCCCTTAGGCCAGGGGTGTCAAACTCACAACGTCACGTGACGTGTCATGACATATCACTTTTTCCTTATTGCCAGCAGTGGGGTGGGCGCAGTTTCAGTGTGACACATCCGGCCCATGGTCCGGCAGTTTGACACCCCTGCCTTAGGCTATGCACAACCACAGGACTACTTTGGTGTTCACTGAAAGCTTTCACATAATTCATCAGGCTCCTGTACAAGTAGGAAGAGAGATGCTCTCAGGAGATGATTCATTAAAGTTTTTCTGTTTAAAAAAAAAATGCTTTTTGGATGTGCATAGAAACTGGGAAAAAGTGAGAGGGGTGTGTCCAATGTGTAGCAGAGAAGCACTACGTTCATTTAAGGCCCTGAATAATACTTCCAAATAATCTTCAAAGCATAGACTTTTGCTAGCAGTTGGTGTACAGGCTTAAAATGGGTTTTGACAAACTACTAGAGCAAGTTCAGAGGATGGCTCCCATTATAGTAAAGGGATTGGAAACCTAGCCCTACCAGAAGTAGTTAAAGAAACTAGATTAGATTTAATTAGATCTGCAGAAAGGAAAATATGCTAGCAGATTTTTAAATGTTTTCCATATAATGGAAGGATTAGACTTCTGCAGGGTCACAACCAATAACAGCAGGAACAATTAAAAATATGGTACAAGTAGTTAATCATTGGAATAGATTGCCTTATTAAATGGTAGATTCCTTTTACTGGAGGTCTTCAAGAGGTTCTTAAAAGCAGATTAGATACAAGGCTTGCAAGATCATGGCTCCTGTTGTCTTTGCTTATCAACTAGTGTGTCAACCACATACAATGGTTACTTCTTAACAATCTAAAGACTGAGGAACACATCTATATTAATCTATATAAATAAAAATGTAAATGTTCGTTTGTTCAAAATCTTAAATCTCCGAAAGTTCTTCACTGATTGCTTTGAAATTTTGACACAACGTTGCATTCGAATACGCGCGAGTTTTTATATACCTACTATTATATAGATGTCACACCTGTGACAGGTAAAAACATGCTCTTTAAAGCATAAAAACATGCTTTAATGAGCAACGTCGTAGAAGCAACAATCTTGACAGGACCTTTCAAAGGTGAAGATGTCCTCATTCCTCACATTCTTATGATTCCAACGGATATGCCATTTCAATTTAAGAGATTGCAATTCCCAATTCGATTGGCGTTTGCAATCACCATCAACAAAGCTCAGGGCAAATCTTTAGAATTGTGCGGTTTAGATCTAGACACGGATTGCTTCTCACATGGACAATTATATGTTGCGTGTTCTAGAGTCGGCAAACCAGACAATCTCTATATCTGCACAGACAATGGAACAACAAAAAATATTGTATACCCACAAGCATTGTGAAATTAAACATATTACAAACGTGCGCTTTCTCTTTTCTTTCTTTTCCATTTAACCAGACTGAGCCACAGCAACGCGTGGCCGGGTACAGCTAGTTTTAAAATAAGAAAGAATTGCCTTTGGGATAATATTTCTCACAGGGTGGGCTTCTACTCCTATAGAAGTGAACACCTTGAAATGTATGAGGTTTTCAATTATTAGAAGAGAACCCTAGGATTAACATCTTGATCACCAAAGAAACCACAAGGAAGTCTACAATACTTCACCATCAAGATGCCATACTTTGCATTGTCTCTTGTTGTGGTAAACATGTGTAAGCCAATTCTGAATATATATGTGTGTGTGTGTGTGTGTGTGTGTGTTTGTGTGTGTGTGTGTGTGTGTATCATTTTTCAGAGCCTATGCATGGCTTTCAATGTAAATGAAAGTTAGAAAACTTAATATGTGACACTGCACTGTTGGTCTCCTCTAACCTAAGCACCTAGCTGAAAGGCTAAATGAAATTACTGGTATATTTAAATCTGAATGCTACATATAGTATTTTTCAATCAAAAACATTCTCATTTGACTTGTTGATGTGGAACTAAGTATTCAGCTTTAGGCTGCTACCAGTTTTTGGTTTCAACCTAAGAATCTCCTTCCGATAGGGCAGAATAGCCCAATGAGTGCTTATGTCATTGAGGAAATGGTGTTGAAGATTTGGATTAACCAAAGGAGTCTTTCAAATTGCTTGCTCCAACAGAATTGATTTAAACATCAGCTTTGTTCCTTGTTTTGCAAAGATAACCTTACTGCTAAATGACATCACTTTGTGTTTCTGTATGTGTATGTGTGGAGAGAGAGAGAGAAAGAGATAGACAGACAGAGAGAGAGAGAGAGAGAGAGAGAGAGAGAGAGAGAGAGAGAGAGAGAGAGAGAGAGAGAGAGAGAGAGAGAGAGAGAGAGAGAGAACAGATTTTGTTTTATTATCCCTTTCTTTATCTGTAACAAGGTTGTAGTTGCCTGTACTTTGGAAAAGGTAAGCACTTGAATAGTCAGGATTTGCTCAAGGGTGAAAAATAGGGGGGGGAATGAAATTGTGATTTATGGATTTGCTGATTAAGAGGAGTTGAATATGGGACAGAAGGGAACAATTTAATGTAATTTTAGAAAGGGAGGATACTAAGCTTGTAATTGCTGAATGAAGATCAGAAGTTTCTTTAATTATCTTTTTCTATGTGTATTGCTTTTCACACTTTTCCTTGTTTTCTCTTTTTCTTAACTTTCCCTTGTTTATCTTTTATTTCTGTAAAAAAAATTCTAATAAAAATCACCTGAGAAGGCAGAAGCTAGGACCCAGCACCCAAAGGGTTTTGGTGGCAAAGCCTGTATCTCATGTGCAAGTAGTTCTTGATTTACGACTAGTCACTTAAGGATAATTTGCATTTATGATGACTATGGAATGGGTGTATTAGGGCCCATAGCATTCACCTCCAAGGTCACATGACTGCAATTCATGAAGGCTTTTGCTACTTTCGGAAAAGAAATGCCCATTCAAATGAATGTTTTCACACTTATGACTGCCTCATTCACTTAATGATTACTGCAAAAAAAAAAAAGGCCATGAAATCACTTCCAATCAAGTGGGCACCTTGACTTACAACTGTCACGACTTATGATGGGATTTCCAGTCCCAGTTGCAGTAATAAAAATGACATGACAGGAAACTACTTTAGGTTGACTCTGAAATTAGCCTTCTGGAATTCCTGTCTGGGATGTTTACAACCCTCTAAAGAACTTTCCAAGTAGTGAAGCTGAGATCTGTTCTACATTGAGTTAGAACCTGGTTCTATATGCTTCTGAGCACATGTACAATCAGGGGTGTCCACAGCAAAGCCAAAGAAGGGAAGTGACAATCATGCAACCATCCTAACATGCATGACCATGCACATAAATAAGGGATGTGACTTAGATTGCATTGCTGTTGCTACTGTCGTCTTGACTTTTTTGCCTCAAACGGCCAAGATGTTGGTGCACCGTAATATTTACTTTCATTTGAATAACCCCTACTTAAATCCTTTTAGGGGTCTTCCTACTCTTACAATGTCAGGCTCAAAGAGGCCATAATGTGGGTTTCCATATTAGAAAATGTTCTCCATCCATGGAGGCTTTTAAGTAGAGACTGGACAGCCATTTGTCTGAAATGGTATACAGCAGTGATGGCGAACCTTTTAGAGACCGAGTGCCCAAACTGCAACCCAAAACCCACTTATGTATCATCGGGTGCTGGGTGGGTGTGGCCCATTGGATGGGCGTGGCTGCGGTGGAACGGCAGACTGGGTGGGACTAAAAAGTTCAATCAATCAATTCCATCTTTGCGAGATCTTTTTTTTTCCTGTGAGAAGTTGAAATTGATTGATTGATTGAACCTTTATTTTTTGCACATGGCGGCGGAGGCCTAAAGCGAAAAGGTTTTATAAAACCCAGCTGAAGGCCTAGGACTGGGGCGACGGTGCGCGTGCCCACAGAGAGGGCTCTGCGTGTCACCTGTGGCACGCGTGCCATAGGTTCGCCACCACAGGTATAGGGTCTCCCGCTTGAGCAATGGGTTGGACTAAAAAACCGCCAAGTTATTCTGTTATTCCAGCCCTGTTATTCTGTTATATTAGGAAATGTTTTCCATCTCCTTGCTGTTGTCTAGTACAGCAGCCCAGTTAAGGTAACTCTAAATCCAGGGATGGTTTGTTGGGTTTTAGAAAGTTACCTTATACTTTGAGGTTTTAAAAAGTATTTCTTTTAAACTGGTAATTGCATGCCTTTAATTATTGAGGGATATGGCATCATGTATGCTTCCCCCACATTCAGTCTTCAAGAAGAAAGAATGAGAAGTTTCACCAGGGATATCTCCTTCGCACTTTCAGACCTGCTTTACAAGCATACATACACTTTAAAGCCAATCTGTGATAAATACGATTGTTATTATCTCAAAGGCCTTCCCTGTTTGCCCTCTGCTTCTCTGTTTATGAAATGCCATAACAAAAGTGAACTCACGCTTATGTGATTCTGCAGGGTGATGTTCCTGTGTGCCAGATGAGCACTTTCAGGCCTGTATGAGCGTGGATTATTTCATTTCCTACATCTGGGACTCCAAATGGCTGTGCAAAATGCAACAAGAGAGAGGCCTGGTTTTTTAAAGGGGTCTCTTTAGATTGGAGAACCTAAAGCAAAAGGCATGCTGTGTGTGGTATCCACTGGTTCATGCACAACAGAGGTCTGAAGTGAAAAACTTTAGTTCTAGGAACAAGGTAAAAATAAACAGTAACTAATATTGCCAGCTACAGAGAACGGAAAAGAGAAAAGAAAAAAAAATAAACTAGTCACAATTTTTAGCTGGCTGTAGAAATTGAGTTTGAAATACTGCATTGTTATGGTAGGAAAGATTTTCAGACTGAATTCCTAAGGAATCAAGCATGGCCCATGAGAAATAACTCAAAAGTCCTGGCATGGACCATATTGCCTTGATTTTCTTTGGACTGATCTCTAGCTAGAAAGTCTTATCAGAATCCATAATGGCCTCCTGCAGCTACATTTCAATTTGGATAACTTTATCCCTCTCAAAGGTAGAGCGGCAAGCCTGTTCTACAAAGCAGTGCTCCCATGCCAAACTCTGGTCAGTTTAGTAGAGTCTGCTGGGAGATGTAGCATTACCTAGCAGACCATGTTAGCATGTTTTATCAAGTTATAAGTGAGTTGGAAGTGAGTGACTAAGAACCTGCTACACATCTAGAAGTGTCATACTCAGTCCCCACTATATGCAGATTGGGTTGGACAGCCTTTTATCCATGATGATACCTCCAGAAGTGCTGGACTATGCTTCCCATTGTCCTCAGTCAGCATATCATGATAGATAAGGACAAAAGGGGCAGCAGTCCAATACGTTTAGAGAGTACCAATTTTTTTTTTAAAAAAAAGTCTACATTTTTCAATACTGGGTAATGTGGATTAGCAATTTATGCAATTAACAACTCCAAGTCAAATCAAGGGTGGTTCTGCTGGAAGCCACTTTTTTTTTTCAATTATTTTAGAGTTGTTCCAAGAATATTTGTAATACTATGGAATCCTCTACAAAGAATGCAAACTTGCAAGATCTTGGACAGTTTGCTGTGGTTTCATATGAATTATGGGAGCTATGGAATCCCCTAAAAATGATGAAGTGATGCTAAGCTCTATCCAAACTTGAGATTCAGGAGGAGGGCAGTACTTAACCAGAACTGAAATGTACTCTGCAGTCATTTCCATATAGTGATTTTCAGCATCTAGAGCCAGCCAACCTCTATTGAGGAAAAGTAACAGTAGTGTAACAATGCAGTACATCGCTGCAATGATGGCTATCAAGCTATTGTAAGTATCTCATAAGGAAACAGCTTATGACTGTAATCCAATTCAAAGAAATAGCTGGGCTCACACAAAGAATTTGCACTAGACTCCAGCCCTGCTATAGTTGCTAATTTTGGTCTTTGTACCCCAATATTAATTCATAAATCAGATTTCAGAATTTCTTTCAGGATCAAAAGCACTTTTTGGGGAAAATGTTTTCCTAATGTAGTTTTTGTAACTCTCTGGACCATGTCTAAGGTTAACCTTGTGTAATAAAACTAAAATGAAAAACAGGAAGCATAAGCAAATTTTGCAAAGGTTTATGGGTGACTGATTATCTTTTATGGAAATGGGGGAGGAGCCAGACAGAAAAAAAAATGCAATTTCTACCATGAATCAGTAACTGTTAAAGCTATAGTACCAAAAAGTAGTAATTTTAGGATAGTATCATCTTTTAATCTGGGAAGGGCAAAACAAAAAAAAGAGGCAAGAAAAACAACACAAAAACTTTCTGAAAAGAATTTGTGACAGAGTAAAATAATAAACAGCAGTTGCCTTCACGGTTTTGCCTAAGATATTTACAAAGCGGAGCATATCGATGTTTGCTTTATGCATTTTCACATCCTGCTCAGTTTAAAGCAGCAATTTTCTGCAAGGACAACAGAGGAAAAAAACATGCTTTACACTGCTTATATTAATTACATTTTTCATTACCCGTCATGTTTTCTACAGGCTTATGTATTATTACTGCAAAATGTAATGAAACAGAAAAGGGGAGGGGGGAGAAAAGAGGGAAAGAATGGACTTCTGGGAAAATTTCCAATTCTTGAAATGCAATGTTAATTGAGAGCTATTTTTAGGGCAGTGCAGAGAGTGTGGGACCCGGTGCCATCCGTCACAGGATGGGTATAAGCCAGAAGCTGTTGTGCTTCATTGGATGTGATGCTCCCGCTGATGGGAGGAGAAGGAGAAAGAGGAGAAGGGGAGAATTAAAAAAGAGAAATACTGTCCTATGTATCTTCCCCATTCAATGGTTCTATGCAAAGGCCACAGCACCAGCAGGCAAAGAAAGGATGCAGCTGTGGACCTGTGCCAAAATCCAACAGGTTTGAGCTGTAAAGAGTTGAAGAAAGCGCTGCCATGACAAGAAGCTAGATTAAATCAAAGCGAGCAGCTCCCTTCTTTTCCATGGCCAACTTCCAGCTCGACGAGGGAGCAGGGGTTCCAAATCAGAGCCCTGGATTGGAAATGTGATCCTTTAAATTTATATATCTTTCCCAAAGTCTGCCAAAAATCAATTATTTTAATTTGTATATAGCACAGGCATGTACTGATTCAAGTTCTCTTTTGAAGTAGGGTTTAAACAGCCAGCAAACAAAGCTTCTCACTCTTCTAAATGCAATAAAGAGGGGAAGGGAGGGGGGGGTTTCAAACATGGAAAAGACCACAAGTTCTTGCTGTTGTCTTTGATCCCAGCAAGAAGACACACAGAGCCAGTTCAAGCAAAACCAGGAATCCCTCGCCCAGGCATTTGACTGGAATTCCTGGAGTCAGCAAACACATGGCCCACCATTCTTCCTTCTTCAAGCATTTTGTTGCCATCTTGAAAGGCAGCTCTGTACCAGCTTGCTTCCTCCCCACCCCCCCCTAAAAATCCCTATGGAATTATGGGCAACTTTGAACTATGAAGGAAAAACACAAATCCAGCATTTTTTTTATATGGAAAATCTAGATACTTCTAATTAGAAGTGCAACATTGGGGCTTATTCCCTGATAGGTGCCTACTTTTAGCATTTCTCTCTTGACCCCTGGAAGCCACAGGAACACATGCATGACACATGCATCTTGGCTACAAGGTGTGACTTCCCACTGCCTTCTGCAGGATCTTTATTCAACTTCCTACTTTAGCTGTGGCATTTGCAGGTAGTCTCCCATCCAAGGGATAGCCATGCTATTTTCTAAGAATGCATTTGGGGCCAGAAGCATTGTGGGAATAATTGCAAGCAAGAACAATTGCTTAGATTGTTTTAAATCAATCTAGGTCAGCTGGGTGAAGATAGTTTTGCTGGACTGAGTCAGAGCCTAATGCTGACTCCCTAACACAGTGTTTATCAACCTTGACAACTTGAAGACAGGTGGACTTCAATATCCAGAATTCCTCAGCTAGCATAGCTAGCTGGGGGATTCTGGGAGTTGAAGTCCACACAGGTCCAAGTTGCCAAGATTGAGAAACGCTGGTCTAACATAGCCCTTGGGGATGATAATGTGCCTATTGGACAAGATTTGTCACCTATTTGTAAAAGGTTATTTTAATTTGTAAAAAAAGGAATGGGAAGGTAGTACACTGTACTAACAAGGTCCCAGCCACTCCTGTTTCCCACAATGCTTCTGGGTCACACAGAGGCCCCAGATGCATTCTTAGAAAATAGCATGGTTGGTGGCTGCAGTCCAGTGTTCGGCTTGCCTTCTGTTAAATTGGTGTTTTGTGATTTGCCACAGCCACCATGGAACCATTTTGCAAGAGTGGCCATAAAATACTCTGAAAACTCCATATGTGTTCACTGGCCCCCAAAGTTTAGGGCCTCTGGTCCAGCTTTCCAGCAGGAAGTGCATTCTACCTTATATTCACATGTTTGGCACTATGTAAATCCATTCCACCTTCCTCCAGAGAACAGTTAAATAAAGAAAAACGTTTATCGCAAATGCTAGACACACATAGCATCCAATTCAGTTTTATGCTGTTTTTCCAAGTATTTTTTTTTCTCTCTCTCTCCTCTCCTTAACTGGAAGGCGTTTTTATTTTAGAAAAATACTTGGAACGGTCCAGACTCTCCAACATATTCAATATGTGTGCCAAATCTTTTTTTGTTTTGTTTTGTTTTCATTAAAAATACCATTTTCCTGAAGATAGCTAAAAACCTTAGTGAATCTCCATTTTGGTGTTCAAGAGGTGGATTTAGTTCCCGCTGCCTTTCCTCCCTATCATTGATCAGACTGTTTAGGGAGCTTCCAAACAAGCATTTTATTTTGGGCAATTGTTCTGCTTCATTCACAATTTTGTTTTTTTTACAGGAAATGCTGATGTCCAAGTCTTACATTTGTAGCTCTCCCATGATTTCTTATTGCTGTTTCATTCTTTTTTTTTTCGCAGAAAAGAAAAAAGGTAGAAAATAAACAAAGCAACTGGAGATGTTTTATTTGGTAATGCTAAGAACTGTCTATCCAGAAGGCCAAAACCAAAGCATTTCTATGCAAATATTGCAGTATTCCAGAAAAACCAATACCCTGCCTGTTGCAGGTCAACACAATGGGAAAAGATCTTTTTCCTACATGGTTTTCTATTGAATCTGTTTGGTTTCACCATCCAGTTCCTTGAACGGAAGGCTACATTAACATACTTTTCAGAATTACATAATTTCTACTTGTGGACTATTTCAAATCTGCCATAGCAAGATGAGGGTCCCAGTTCCAAAGCAGATGGGCCAGGTTTTTAAGAATTTTAAAGGGTGAAATAGGTCTGTTAAGCATCTACAAGGAAATCTTACCTTTAACCCCATCCCATCCCAAGCTGATAAGAATGCAAACGGAACGTCCTCTCTTACTTACCTGATTGAAACTTTCTACAAGTCAATAAAGGAATAATAGATTCGGTCCACATTTGGGGTGTCTGTGATTTAAACTTTAGGCTATGCTTCAGGTGGGAACTTTTGGCCCCTTAAAATCCAAAGATCCTCTTGCCCAACTCCCATCAGAGTCTTTCTTGGGTTGATGGAGGTTGATGGAAGTTGGCAAAGAGGTAGGAAGGGAGAAAATCTTCCCTTTGAGACAGAAAGGCTATCTCTAACCTCAGAGGGGAAACCACAAAGAAATATTGGGACCTGGGCCATAGACTAAGGAGCTATGGGAATAAAGTACTGCTGATTTCAAAGTGGATCAGGACCATTTCGCATCACCAGGATGCTTATCTAAAGAAAATTCAAATAATATCTAACTGATCTTGAAAAGCAAAGGCAGGGTTGAACCAAGTTAATGCTTGGTAGGAAGATTATTAGGAAATAGCAGGATTGTAGCTAGACTAGGAAGCAGTCCAGAAAAGTAAGGCAATGGCCACTATATTGCCAAGAATACAAGTTGGGCTCAGTCTGAAGGAAATAAGAATAATTTCATATAAACTGGAATTAAAATTACTTCTGAGCTCCTACATCCAAACAAATGAATCCTAATGCTTCACTTGAAATCTGTAGGCATTTTAAGGCTGAAACTGTACACCTATTCATCAGGGTATAAGTTCCATCGAACATAACAAATCTTACTCTTAGATAGTTTTATGCTGTCAATGGGCTGGTTTACCATATTTTCAAGCAGTTACACCCGGATAAAGTTTATGATCAGCAGCCATGGGCAGGCAACACTGAGGAGCAAAGTCTTTAGCATTCTATCTCAGCAAAGAGGACATGAATCCACCTACTGCAAAAGTCCCCTTTGTCCAAGCAAACAAAATGTACACAAGAGACCCACACTCCCCGGCCAAATGGTGCATGCAAGTTTTGTCATTTAGAACCTTACGCCCTTTGCTTGTTTTCAATGCCAAAACTCATACTTCTCTTTGTGGGTGTCTACAGCCTACATTCTGGGGATTTTTGTCAGCTGGAGGAGATGCCCAAGTTGGAAGGGAAAAGCAGAATAATCTTGGTCACATCTAGATATATGATAGGCACGGCTCTAAAATGCTTAGCTTTAGATGGATTGTGACTCCCAGATAGCATGTAAGCTAAAGTTTACACCATCACAAAGAGCATATATCAGATTTAGAATCATACTTCTTTTATTTTAAAAATGCATGGAATGTCCACTGCCTAGACTCTTTAGCCCACCCCTAATGATCTTGGACATACCTTTAATTCTTAGACTTCTGCTTTACACAACCACAACATCCACCAGCATGCAACAGAGGTTCAGCATGGGAAACAGAGCCTCCAAATACCTGCACAGAAGTGGATCATCCGAAAGCACCCTGTCGTTATGTTAGAGGCCCAAAAATCGCCTACATAATGTTTTTTATTTCTTGCTAGCAAAGAGCTAGATTAGTGTGGGTTTTACCTGACTATTCCTGTTAGATTAAAAAGAAGAACTACTTCCCCAACATCTCTGGAGCTTAGATAGGAGTGATAAATCATAAATACATTCTAACATGATTTCCTCTTATCTGACACAGTGAATTAAGACTGTTGAGCACAAACATTTATAGCTGAAAATGACAAACGTTTCCTTTTAGGTATGCAGCATCAAAACCATTAAGTTTTATGGCAAAGCACATTTAAAGCTAACACAGGCAATATATATTCGTATACTAAGATACAGTTGCATGCATGTGAAGGCACTGAACGTATGAACAGCCAGAGTTGTATGAGGCTTGCAAATATATAGCAAGACAACAGTTTATAGGTTGTGGGGTGTGTTTGGATACCATCAAATAATGTTTAAACCATAGGAATAAACTTAGTTTGCCCTCCAGGTTCATGAGATCTTCATTTTCACTATCATATATGACCACAAGAAAAAACTGGAGGCATTAAATTCCCTATCTGTTAAGTGCAGTTTCTCACATTGTCCAAATCAAATCCAATTGTGGTTGGGTGTGTATGCCTTTGAGTCAGTGACTCCTTACTACACAGGCATTTTGTGTAGTGGTTATGACATCTGACTAGGAAGCAGAGTTCTAATGTCACCTTAGGCACAAAGCCAGCTGGGTGACTTTGGGCCAGTCATTCTCTCTTAGCCCTGAAGCTCAGGCAATCATCTCTGGAAAAACCTTTCTATGAAATTTATAGGGACTAGTCCAAACAACTGCCAGGAGTTGACACTGACTTGAAGGCACCTTAGTATAGATATGGAGTGGAAAAGACATGATGCCATATAGGCCTCAACCTTTTCTGCACTGCCAAATACCACAAGTTTCACAGCTCTTTCCTAATCATCTACCATGTCCCCTATATAGGTTAACAAGTGATTGCTTGTTGTAGTTGCTCTTAGTCAACTTTAACCCTCAGTGTTGTTTTTCTAGAACCACCACAGGATAGAGATAGTCAATACTAACATAGGCAAATCATGTCCTTGGCCATGTGGTTTGTGCCTTCTCCACAAAAAATGGGAAAATTACAGATACTAGCAGAAGCTCCTTCTCCAATTTCCATTGCCCTTCTACACCCTTCTACATGTGCTTCTCAGAAAACATTAATTACAGTTTGGACATAATGCTATAAAATGTGTAGTTACCTCAAAGAAAAAGTGAAAAATATCCCAAAGCAATGTTACCATGTTTCCCTGAAAATAAGACTGAAAATATATATGGCACCAAAAGATGCATTAGGGCTTATTTTTTGGGGGGGGAAACTGTATCAGGGTGATCAGCCCGGCCAGGCGCCCCACCCCTTGGTGCACACACAAGAGGCAGCGAGCATGGGGGGCCGATGGTGTCCGGCAGCAGCCACAGCCCGCTGGCCCCTTGGCACAACACAGGTAAGTCCAAGTGCAGAGGCAGGGGGGGGCAGACAATCCGGATGTTCTGCTCAACTGCCTATCTCATGAAGACTCGCACGAGCCAGGCAGCCATGCAACACATCTGGATCGCCTGCCTCCCTCCGTGCCTCTGCCACCACCTGCTGCTGGTGCCACCACATGAGTCTCCCACAAGCCAGGGGTCCGCAGAGCACATCCAGATTCCTGCCTCCCCCTGCCTCTGCCTCTGAGCTCAGACTTACCTGCATTGCGTGGGCTGCGGCTACTGCCAGACACTGTCGGCCCCTGCATGCTCGCCACCTCCTGTGCTGGCCATGCCCGCCCACCCCGGGCTTATTTTTGGAGTAGGGGTTATATTAGGTGCTCGCTAAAAGATCAGGCTAGGGCTTATTTTCTGGTTGGGTCTTATTTTCAAGGAAACACGATAGTTTATAGGCCCCAGTATGTCATTAAGGAGAGGTGAAGCTCAGTCCAGGAAGAGTAAAACAGAGCTATTGCGTTGCTCCTTTTGATCAGGTAAAAGTCCTGATTGGAATGAAATCAGGAAAATAAAATCAATTACACCAATAGTTGACTTTGTAGATGAAAAGGGATTTAGATCTGATGCTGAACATTTTAATTTGCTCACTTTCTGTTCCATAGCACAACAGATGTCTTAGGGTTTATGAATCTAACAATTAATAGGAAGAATAAGCAATCTTCTGGAAAATTCCATCCCAACTAAGAACCTTAATTTAAATCAACATTTATCGCTGAGTTATATCTTCAGCTGAAAAATGCCCAGGGCAGGAATTCTGAATTACCTTCCACCTGAAGTCTTTTCAAGCTGCTGATGAAGAAACTGATACGATTACAAAGCAAAAATCAGGCAAGAATGAAATTTACATGTTTGTATTGTGACAGCCTCACTGTACCTTTAGTTTATTGGAATTATGGATCCTAGTATCATTACTGGGATTGATCTGGGTTCTTTATTTGCTTCTGGATAGCAGATTGAGATCATAAGATCTGGAGCATCAGGAGTGAGACCGGTCCCATCTCAGAAGCTGATGACCATTTTGGTTCTTTCGTGACATTTTATGCAATGGTGACATTTTATGCTACAATCCATAGCATAATCCAAACAGTGTTTACTTGGGGATAAGTTTATTTAAATTGCTGTGGCTTCAAATACTCAAAAGCAGATAATACTGTTGGAGTGAATAGGCAGGTTTTAAAGCCTCTTATTTACAACCATAAAATAGTAGTTCCAAATATACAGGACTGGTTGATGTGATTCTTCATTTAGTTAAGACACTACCGGTTTTTTCAACCGGGGGCAATCTATGGGCCCTCCAAATATTCTGCACTGCACCTCCTAGTTGTGGTAGCCAGCATAACCTTCTGAAATATGTTTCCTTCTCTATCATTGTTTGATTTCACCAGCAGCGATGTTTATAAATATATATCATAATAAAACATAATCACGCCACTCCCTGTTTTTCTATGTCCTGCTTTCAGCAAACAATATTTTAATTTGAGGGGAGCAAATGAATATGAAAATGGAGTAAGTGATTTTGAAGAACAAAAGCAATTTAAGGTGTCAACGTATCCCTGGGACATTATTGGCCAATATTTATTCTACAAAAGGTAAATAGTGCCTCTTTAATAGTAAATAGTGCCTCTTTAACCAACTAAAGGCTGGAACAGGTTCAGAGGCATCATTGGCAAAGTCCTACATTGGGCCCTACTGCCACTAGCTTTCCCCCCCCTCTTAAGAAGATAGGTGTCTTAAGCATATTCTAGTGCACCTATTTTGTGTGGTTGGTGTGACTAAAACAACATGAAACAACATATCTTTATGTAGGGTTTTTTGTCACTAATATTCAGTAACAATTTTGAATTGCTTGGAGGGCTGTCAAAAATGGGAACCAGATGGCCTAGGCCTGTTACACGGTTTGCAACAGAGAGGCAGTTTCACCACTCCCACTCACCCAATTGTAGCTGGTTTTCCATTTCTTGGTTATGTTATACCAGGGGTGTCAAACTGCCGGCCCATGGGCTGGATGCGTCATGCCTTAGTGCTTTACAGCCCTCTCTAAGTGGTTTACAGAGTCAGCATATTGCCCAAAACCATCTGGGTCCCTATTTTACTAACTTTGGAAGGATGGAAGGCTGAGTCAACCTTGAGCCGGTGAGAATCGAACTGCTGACAGTTGGCAGATTTAGCCTGCAATATTGCATTCTAACCACTGCACCACCATGGCTCTGGTTGGTCTGATGCTGTTTGGATGGTCAACTGGCTCGAGACAATCTTATTGCATTCTTTGACCAAGTGACAAAATTAGTGGATGAGAGGAATGCTGTGGATATAATTTACTTGGACTTCAGTAAGGCATTTGATAAAGTACATCACAACCTACTACTTGACAAGATAGAAAAATGTGGGGTAGACAGCATCACCACCAGATGGATCCGTAGCTGGCTGACCGGCCGTACTCAGCGAGTGG
>NW_015386822.1:507158-522158 GCF_001527695.2 Protobothrops mucrosquamatus
CGGTGAATGCTCCAACACTGGAAGTTTTTAAGAAGAGACTGGACAGCCATTTGTCCAAAATGGTATAGGGTTTCCTGCCTGAGCAGGGGGTTGGACTAGATGACCTTCAAGGTCCCTTCCAACTTTACTATTATTATTATTATTATTATTATTATTATTATTATTATTATTATTATTATTATTATTATTATTATTATTAATTCTGGCCCAATTGGGAACCTGGGGTAGCCAGTCACCACTGGTTCAGGCCCAGACTGGACAATTCCCCTATGATTGTGTCTTCCTATCTATGGGATCCAGGAAAGCAATTGCCAATCTCTTTCCTTCCTGTTAATTGATCTTATTGGACATGTATTTGTGTGTGTGGATATGTCTGTCTGTCTTCCTGCCTGTGTCTATCTGTGTGCATGTTGTATGTGTGTGTATGAGTCTTACTGGCTATGTGTGTGTCTAGATCAGTGATGGCAAACCTTTTAGAGACCGAGGGCCCAAAAACTGCCCTCCGCCCCCACCCGCCCCCTGCCCCACCCACCCACAGGGCCACGCACCGCCTCCACCGCAGCAGATCACCCAGGCAGCCGTGCAGCGCCATGGCAGCCACGCCCTCCACCCACACCCCGCAGCATCATCTGCACGCTATGGGGTGTGAGGGCAGAGTCTTGTCCCTGCTGCCCGGCTATGTCCTTGGCTGCGCTGCTCTGTACGGGCCGTGCCCAGGAGCAACTCTCCTCCAGGGGGGCTGCTGGTGAGGAGGGGGCCATGGGGGGAGGCGGGGCTGGGGCAACGGTGCACATGCCCACAGAGAGGGCTCCGAGTACCGCCTCTGGCACGTGTGCCATAGGTTTGCCACCACTGGTCTAGATCTTACAGGACCCATACACACACATAGCTGTGTTTGTATATGGATCTTAACTGGATATGTATTTATAAATACAAAGTTGAAGCACATATACTGACAGACATACAGTATATACAGACACAAGCACCAACTTTAAATAAAAAGTCCTCTCTTACTTTCCCAGCTTTTCCTCAACAAAGTTTATTTATTATTTATTTATCAAATTTAGAAACTCTTTCTCTTATGGAGGGACCCTGGATGCTGACTCTCTTACTGTAGTTCTTGGTCAGCCGCATGGTGGTTTTAACCCTTGATGTTCAGAACTCCATTGATTGAAAACCCAATACAAGCTTCTCTTTGAGTTATTATTTTTCTTTCCCGAAGCTGCCAGTCTCATCCTTTATTCAAGCATTTGAGACAGAAGAGATTCAGTGGTGACCTTACTAAGAAGAAGCTGAGAAAGTCAGGCAAGGGGGTTCTTCTGTCTCTGCAAAGTAACTGATCAAAGTGCAGGGATGGCCTAAAAAGGTGAAGCACAACAGGCAAACCAAACAGCCACACGCAGGCCAACAACACACACTAGAAAACATACTTTCAACTCAGAGCAGAAAAATAGTGGCTCGGCTGTGTTGTGGTGCAGCAAAGAAAACGACATCATCTCTTCCTGCACTTTAGACACAGTTTATGGCCCACACATACAAAGCACAGATATGGCCTAAAACTGGCTCAGTTCCTAAAAATGCTGCCCTTGATTCTGGGAAAGGCTGTTTATAGAAATGCAACAAATCTATCATCAAGAAATTAAAAGGAATAATGGGAGGGGATTTATAATAAAGGGAAACTGGAAACCTACAGTAGCTAGATTCTTTTTTCTCATTGCGATCTATCCTTTCCTTGGTGAGATGCGCTTATGGAACTGGTATTGTTTGGCAATTCTGAGATCGTCACATCGTTGTGTCTGTGATTCTGTGCTCCATTACACTGGTTTTATGCCTCTCTAATTCCAGAATGTTTTATAGCTTACACCCCCATAAGAAGTTTATAATTAATGGTTTCACAATGCAGACATGTCCCAGAGATATAGTGGCATTTCCTTTGCCCTGCTCATGCTGAAAGTCTTTAAAAATATTAAAGTGGCCTTTGTTTTTAAGATCTCCATTATCTCTTCAATCCAGAATGCTGTGACCGTCATCAGTCTTTAAAAATTACGCAGAATTTACCAAGCATATACAACTGTAGGTCAAAGAGAGAGGGAGGGAGCATTAACTTGAGGGAGGTCAAAATCTTTCCTTTTATGACTTGTTTGGCATGAAGTCTGTTGACACTGGTGTGTATTCAGTATGAACTGCATTAAAGTCTTCTTTAAGGAATTGCTTTCCAAGGGTACAGTCATCATTCAGGATCCAATGCATCGTTTGTGTTCAAAATAAAATAAAATAAAGTCTTCCACATACCACCAGAATGCCTTACTTTGTGAGATAGAGGGGTTGATTGTCCTGGTCTTTCTGAATGGTTCCTTGAAGAGGCCTTCATTTTCAAACCCTGTTTCTCTCATGCCAGAAGGGACCCACAATGATTAACACATTGTGTGTGGTGGGGGATAGACGGAGGGGGGGGTGAGAGCAATTAGCCCAGAATGTAACAAATCTAAAAATAAATTGGCTTCATTTTTGTCTCTCTTGCACCAGTGTAGGCAGAGCAGTATTAATTAGCGTAATAGGACAATAGGAATTAAATTGGCTTCATCACCAGAATTATTATTATTTTTTTTTTTTTGTAGGACTGTTCCGCTGCTGGTATTGCTATCCAACTTCAAAGATTTGGAAAGATGTTGCTGCAAATGCTGAATGCTGGAGAATATAAAACCTGTTTTTCATCAACCAGGCTGGCCTGACAAATTAAGTCTGTGGAGCCATTAGATTAAGATAAGAGCTTATCTCCCCGACTGACATTTATTCAGAGGTTTTTATACTGCTCAACTAGTAATTAGGGTTGTTGAATTTTTAACACTGCTTTGTCCAGCCACTTGACAACTCAGAGTCCAAAAATATAGTTGGAAAGCATGAAATATATATATACATACATACATACATATATATATATATAAGTAATTAGCCTGAAAAGGTTTCTCTTTGTTTCTGCAAAAATATCATTATGTTAAAGCAGGCAGGCAGGTTTTAAGTGATTCTGCCATGTAATCACTTACATTCAGAATGTGGCAGTCCCTTTACATTAAGCCTTTTACGTAGCAGCGCTTAGATATCTTTTCTCCCCAGGATCTATAATTTCTTTCAACCCATACATCTTGCAGATTCTAACATATTATGAGGGCATAATCAAAACGGTGGCCCTGGTTATTAATGACTGCCCGCTGTTTTAACCCACCTAATTTGGTGTACAGGCTGTGATTTCACAGGAGACTTTCAAAAAGAACTTTGCCTTCATATGGCTGATTTCACTGCATAAGGTTTATTTTTCCTACCCTAATTTTTTGTTATAAGAGTCAACTGATTGCTCCACAATAGGCTGATATATTTGATTTGGATGCCAGCTTTGAAGGCTGCTTTAGATTAGTAGAACTTACGTGTGTGTTTTAAGCAGCTCATTTTCGGTAATTTGGAAATCAGAATTGGAATAATAAATTAGTAGTTAAATGGGTGATGTGTTATTTATGGAAATTTCAATGGCTTGTTATGACTGCATTCCTTTAAGGATACCCAATATATTGTTTACACCCTTCACTCATCCTGCTAACTTTCTTGTCTTTAATATTCCGCCCCCAGCGAGCATGCATACATACACACTCACCATGTCAGGAAGCATCTTCATATACAGAAATAGGAGTCCATTCAGTGGACTTATGTACATTTGAATCATTTCTCTTATCTAAGAGATTTTATTTGAAAGCATTGTATCTCCTAAGTGTGTCTCCTTTTAAATTGCATAGGTTACACAGCATCAGGTAAACCGTGGATAGTTTCAAGGATGTGCATTTGCTTAGAAACCAGATGACAATAAAGAGCAAGTGATTTATCAGCATCCTCACTGGACAATGGCTTTGTGAACTAGCCATCTGAGGGAGGAATTTTATCACAACTCAAGAGTCTGGGCTTGGACTAGAGGAAATTGCCATTTAGTTAGGGATCTCATTCAGCAATTTTGGGCCAAGCATTCCCCCCTAGGCTGATCTAACTAAGAGGATTGTTGTCTGGATACAATAAAGGATCACAAATATATAATTGCGAGTAGGATAACAAATTAAACCCCAACATCGTTTAATTCAAATTCCCATTTCAATATTGGAAGGGAGGTTGGAGAACATTTAGTCCAACCTCATGCCCATTGCAAAATTCCTCTACCACAGCAACCTCAACAGATTAACATCCCAGCCTTTGTTTGAACCCAGAAAAGCCACCACTTCCCCAATCAGTCTCTGCTGAACAACTCTTATCCTTTAGGAAATGCTTCCGAAAATCAAAACTAAATCTGTGTCTTGCAATTGAAGCTATTGGCTCTTGTTCTGTCTTCTGGAACTATTCTGAATAGATCTACTTTGTCCCCTGCATGATAGCCATTTAGATACTTGAAGACAGCTATGATGTCACCCTGTAGCTGTTCTCTTATCCAGGCTAAACATACCGATCTCCTCCTGTTTCTTTTGACTGTTTTCTTCCAGGCCTTATGTCAGGCTTTGGGTTGGCTCCAACCTGTCAAAACCTTCCTAACATGCAGTATTCAGAACTGATTGAAATATTCTAGGTATGGTCTGAGCAACACAGAATAGAGAGGAACAAGACTCCCTTCTTTTTTTCTTTTATGGATATAAGAGACTGGTACTTCCATCCTTCATTTACTAATCATGTCCTTTTAACTCTTAGCTTAATTGATAACTTCCTATGCATTCACAAGGGTTTCCTAAACTGACTTTTTTTTATTGGAATGTTGGACAACTGTACTCCAATTATTTTATTTTTCTGATATTCCTAACTCGCCCGCATTCTCTTTATCCTGAAAATTTCTGACCATGCATTTCCATGCTTGTGTTTCTGTGTTTGTGCCTTTGAGTCAATTTTTGATTCCTGACAATTGTGTGGACAAATCCCTGCAGTTTTCTTGGCAATATTTTTAGAAGTGGTTTGCCACTGCCTTCTTCCTATGGCTGAGAAAGAGGACTGGTGCAAAGTCACCCAGCTGCTTTTGTATTAAGGCAGGACTAGAAAAGTATAGGACTACTTGCCGCAGCCAGCTCGGCATTGCCAGCTCACCGCCACCAGTTCACCACCACCAATTTGCCTCTGTCGATTCACCGCCACCAAGTTGCCTCTGGACAATTCCACATAGCCAACTCACTGCAGGCAGATGGAGGGAGAGCTGGGTAGGCAGACGAGCAAGCAGGTGGGCAGAGTGCAGAACGGTGGTGGCAGCTTAGGGCCTTCCATTTTCAAACCCCTCGCCATTGCCATCACCACTGCTGCTGCCACTGGGTTGAACTCCAGGCCGAAGAGGACAGGGACAGGGGTGGCGGTAGTGGTGGGGAAGCGGTGGCGGTGGGGACATTCCATATTTACAACCTCTGCTGCTGTCACTGCTGCCCGGAATTTGGCCCAGATACAGCAGCAGTATCAGCAGTGGCAGCATGGAATGTAAAAATAAAACGCTCTCAGCCGTTGCCACCGCCACCCGGCCTGCCTGCCACCGTTGGCCTCTTCAGTCCAGAGTTCAGCATGGTGGCAGCGAAGTGTGTAAAAGTTGAATGTCCCCGGTCACTGCTGCCTCCCTGCCACCTGCCCCAACCACCACTGCCACCCCGTCTCCGTCCCAGGCCCCTTCAGCCTACAGCTCAACAAGACGGCAGCAGTGGTGGGGGTGATGGGGGATGTGAAAATTAGAAGCCCCTAGCTGCCACCATTTTGCACTCTGTCCACCCGTTTACTCGCCTGCCAAGCTCTCCCTGTGGCTGCCCACAGCAAGTTGTCCCTGTGGCGAATTGGCCATGTGAAGTTGTCCTGCAGTGACTTGGTGGCACTGAGTTGGCAGATGACAAGCTAGCAGCAGTGAGCTGGTTGCACTGAGCTTGCCATGGAGAGTTGTCCCTTTCCTGGTCTCCCAGTTTCTAGACCAGTCTCTTTGACCACTACACTAACCTGACTCTCTGGTTAAAATGGGCTGTTTTGAAATCTAGTGTGCATGTATTACTAAGTTTTGATTTATCTTTCTGCAGAATCTTAAATCCCAGAAGGATGTGGCAACTTCCTCCCAGAGTTCCCACTGCTTTTTTCCACCAGCTCTTCCGTATTGGTTAGGTTCAGATCCAGGACAGCTGATTCTCTTGTCTCCTATTCAGACTTCTGGAAAATGAAATCGTCAGCAAGGCTACCCAACAATTTTTGCAACCCTGAAGTTTTGATTGAGTTGGATTTCTGAGAGATGTCTGAGCAGTTAAAGTCTCCCATTTTTCTGGATCTCTCCTCTCTGACATTTTTGTAATCTCGTCCAAGATGACATTATCCAGCTCTTCTGCCTGGTTTGGCATACTTTGTGAAATTATGCAGGGACTTGAAATTCTTGGTCATATAGTTTGACCTGTTCCTCCCTATATTCACATACACATTTCGAGGCATCTCCACATCTTGCATCCCCTTCCAAAACCTGTTCACAGGACTGAGCACTGCACTATTTTCTGAGCTCCCTACTACATGATTCAATTTAAATAGTCCCCCAGATCAGATCTGCCACCTAAACATATTGTGAGAGGACAGGCTGCTTAGAACATAGCCAGCACCTGTGCTGCTGTTGTCCTGTCTCTTTAAGCCAGTGGTTCTCAACCTGTGGGTCGGGACCCCATTTGGGGTCGATCGACCATTTCATGGGGGTCGCCAAGCAAGGCTGTCCACCATTTTTTTTGTCCGCCATTTTTTTTGTCCGCCATTTTTCCCCCCTTTTCCGGCGGGTGCCTTACCTCCCTTGGGCTGGGCCAGCTGGTGGTCGGCCTGCTCCGTCTCTGCCGCTTGCCAGCTATGCCTTGGCTGGCGCAGGGGGCGGAACCACACATGCGCGGCACTCCCGGGCAGGGAAAGTCCTCGACTTACGACCGGTTGTGTAGTCCTCGACTTACGACCGGTTTAGTCCTCGACTTACGACCGGTTTAGTCCTCGACTTACGACCAGTTGGGGTCGCAGCATTAAAAAGGTTGAGAACCACTGCTTTAAGCACTCTCCCCAGCCAAACCAGCAACCTTGGTTATAAAAGCTGTGTTGTTAGACAGCTGGTTGTTGTAGTCTTCTGGGGGGGGGAGGGATAAAGCAGCTAAAAACCAATACTTTTCTCCAGTAGTAAAATTCACAAGGTATAGAAGTTGGAGGAGCAGTAGGAGGAGAGGTAGTAGCAGTGGGGAAGAGTATAGTGCTGAGCTGTGAGTAAGTGGCCTGTGAATGCTTGTGTGTGTGTGTGTGTGTGTGGCTAGGGGCCTGTGTTGTTGTGTTGGTTCTCTTGTATTTTGGAGCCCACTGACTTGGATATACTTAAAAGAAACTGTGACAAAGTAGTGCCCTTCAAAAGGGGAGGGCATATCCAAAAGAAATATCCAGAAGATGCACTATCTGTAAAAAAAGGTGGATATTCAACACAGGGCGCCAACAACATAAGTGGAGGTTACTTAAACTCAAGGAATACATTAAACATTTCATTTAAAAAACGCTAACTTTGGCTGAAAAGGGGCTGCAAAGGAAAAGTAGTTTGGGCCTTGCAGAGCTCAGACTTTGTAGAAATTAGCCAACATCGGGGTTGCAACAAAACAAGACCTGTTACTAGAGGCTAACCAAACAGACAAACATGGAAAAGGCAGAAAGGACAAATTCTCCCTTAGAAGAGGGCTACTACTTTGGTAGACACAGATAACCATCCTAGGTCTGCAGTTAAACCAAAGCAAAAGAGAGACCAGCCAGAAATGGGGTAGGCCCAGATACTTGGGCCATTGCATTAGAGATGTTAAAGCAACAGCAAGAGGAAAGGCTTCAGTTAATTAACAAGGAAGAAGAGCAGCTTTGGAGGGAGACAGAAAGAAAAGATAGGCTAGAATGGGAAAAGAGTGAAAGAGAAGAAGAGGAGAGTTTACGCTTAAAGGCACATAGTCACCAGAAGGACATATTCAGCTCTAAAGTTTTCAGAACATGTAGAGATGGTCCCAAAGATTAAAAAAAAATATCCCAGGCTGACAGAGGAAGAAGACACAAAAGCCTATTTTACTATGGTCGAAAGAGTGGCTCCTTCTTTTTTAAATGCCTAAGAGTGAACAAGTGGCCAGATGTTTAACAGGAAAGACTTTTCTTGTCAAGGTTTTTCAGAAGTGGGTTGTCATTGCTTCTTTTCTAGAGCTGAGAAAAAAGTGACTAGCCCATGGTTGCCTAGCCAGCTTTGTGCCTAACGCATGACTAAAACTCAGTTTCCCACTTTCTATCCTGAAGTCTTAACCACTTTGACACCAAACTACTCTCCATTACACCCACTCTATTACCTTTGTATTCTTTTTTTTTTCCTGGTCTAAAACTAAGGAACCTGAAGGTGGCATTTCACTGACTTTTGACCCAAATGTCTCCTCTACAAATCCACAAAAAATAAGGATAAACTTTTTTTGTAATTTGGCAAGTTTCTTAGTAAGGTGCTGCCCCTACAAGCGTTGCTATTTTCATAGAAATGTTCACCAACAAATTAGGATTTAATAACATTTATTACAACTGCAAAGCTGTCAAGATTCCCGACACTGAGTCTATGATTACTCTTTAAAATAAGTTACAGATGTTTGTGAGAAGGTCTACACTTCCTAACTTGCTTTAATTTGATCTGAATCCAACTGGGTACTCTCGAGGGGGAATTAAATTTGGCTTATTCATCCATTCACTGAATCAGGGTCCAGACCTAATTTTATAACTGATATAACTCCCTGCCATCCATATGAGTTTTGTTGCAGTAGAATAATTTGACTATCCACCCACCACCCAACTGTATTAATAACAAACAAACAAAAAAGAGTGAGAATGTTCTTTTTGGGTTTTTTTTAAGATTTTGACAAAAGCTCATAAGCAGTTGGATGGGTGACTCCAGCTAAAAGTTGGCAAATAATATGTTGGAACTATTTATGCAGGAACTCCTTTTATCAAGCTGTAAGCAGTACATGGGTACACGTAGTCCTCATTTTACAATCACAATTGAGCCCAGAATCTATGTTGCTAAGTGAGACATGTGTTAAGTGAATTTTGCCCCATTTTACGATCTTTCTGGCTACAGTTGTTTAGCGAACCACGGCAGTTGTTAAATTAGTAACATGGTTATTAAGTGAATCTGGCTTCCCTTTTGACTTTGCTTATCGAAAGGTCACAAAAACTGATCACATGATCCCAGGATACTGCGACCACCATAAATATGAAGAAATTGCCAAGCACATCTGAATTTTGTTCATGGGACCATGGGGATGCTACAACGGTCATAAGTGTCATGTGTCTGATTAACAAAACACTTAAAAGGACTTTCAGGCATATTTTCTCCTAAAAGCATTTATTAAGGTTACAGAGACGTCAGTACAGCATGGTGGAAATGCTTTGGTCTGGCTTCTCTTCCGTTACGCATACACATTCCAAGCATTTTTCCCTGCCTCTATTTTGGGGTCATGGTTCACATCTTCCAATCAACGTGGAAGATGTGATTTACTTCCGGTTTCTTTTTCCCGGGCTATCCTTATTCTCCTCCCGTTTTCCTGGTTTAACTATAAAAATCCCAGACAGTTCTGCATATTGTCAAAGCAAGAATATACAGTATTTGCAGCGTTGACAATAAGTGTGCAAAACAGTCATAAGTCGCTTTTTCAGTGCTGTTATAACTTTGAACGGTCACTAAATGAATTGTTGTAAATTGAGGACGACCTGTATTTATTTTAACTGTTCATTTTGCTGCTTAACCCCCCCCCCCACACACACACGCACATACACACAAACACAAATCTTTTTATTTTAGCGGTTTTATGGAAGGGCTCTGAGTTTCATCATCCTGTACAGTATTCAAAATGTGATTGCTGGCCAAAGAATACAGTCTCTTACACCTACTGGGATATGTTGCTAAATTAGCATGCTGAAAATTGCAGGGTTAGAAAGTTGCAGTAGCCTTTCCCCACACAGTGATTAATATCCATGCTGGAAGAAAATAATTTGCAAAGTGGCCCTTACTGAGGCAGTGTGTTATTATGGAGTCATCGTATCACCCCCATACTGCAGTGGCAAAAGATAATGGGGCACAACGAAATACACCTGTGAAAAAGTCATTTAAAGGATGGCATTCACATAAATACTCCTGGCTTGAGAGGGGAAATGGTGCCACCACAGAATTTTCAAAAAGGAATATCAACCCATGTAATCCCAAGTTGCAATATAAAAATCACCATTGAACACATTTTCATTTTGCACAAATATCACCCAGACACTGAAGGTGCAGATGATTTTCAAGCAATTTCCTTCTCTGCCTTCTCAAATTCACCCATCCCATCTTGTTTGGAATAATAGATGGCAAACAATAAAAAAAACAATCTCTTGGTGGATTTAACCACAACTAAAAGTGGAAATACCCAAAGCAGGGGAAGAATTATAGCATATAGATAAAGTTAAATATAATTTGGTGAAGGATCCATTTGCACCTTCTCAACTAAGTCTCTCCTTTTGAGGAGAAGAATACATAAAGAGTATTACAAGCCCATTCCAATCAGTATAAGATGCCTTTTTAATAATATAAACAAATTTGCAGAATATTTAACAGCGTTAGATAGTCCTCATGTTACAACTGTAAATGAGCCTGGTAATTTTACGACCTTTTTCATGGCAGTCATAAAGGAAATGCCATGATTGTTAAGCAAACCCCATCGATCTCTATGGGGCATTTTTTTGGGTAGAAACCAGAAGTAAATGCTGATCTCCAGCAAAACCATCATAAGTCACAGACACGGGATGCTGCAAACATGCATAAATGCCAAGTGCCCGAAATGTCATGTGACTGGGAGGGGGTTGTCAGAATGGGTCATAAGTAGTTTTTGAGGAGTCTGTCATAATTTGAACAGTCACTAAGTATCTGTAAGTTGAGGATTACCTGTATAAATACACGACACTGCATAACAAAATAAGAGTTCTGCAAATCTGGATCAGAGATCAGCTTAATCATACTTTCTGTTACCTTGTGATAGTTTAGAAGTTGATCAGCAGTTTCCCTGTTCCTGGCGTCTAGTATCTGGTGCTCAAGATATACTGCCCTTAAACATGGGGGCTCAATTCAAGAACAGACTTACGGTACCCACCATGACTGATTTAGCAGATACCTGATACCAGAAAAGAACATCATGAGAAAATTTACTTCCTCTTTTTTATGTAGTAGACAGTTCTCACATGGACAAACAATCTCCCCCTTTTTTGTAAATTGTAATGTGAAGTACAGAAAAAATAGGCAACAGTCCTTTTCCTATCTGCCATTCCCGATCCTGTGCCAAATGAGAAGGCCTTTTCAATTACACTAGAAGAGAAAATATATAAAATAAATCTTGATGTTAGCTGCTAATCTGCACCAAGTAGATTCCTACTTTTGCACAAATGCATACATGCTAACTTTTCCCCCCCTTCTTTCCCTTTTTAACCAGTATTAAAATGCTTCCCAGCCATTCAAATATTTCCATCTTAACAGTCACGGAACAGTGGTTTCTGGTTTTAAATCTGAGCTCCTTTTGCTTTGGTATAAATCAAATGCGTCGCCATGCTAGGTGATAGATATATCATACAAACTTCCTATGCAATATGTAGCTGGCAATTTGTTTTTCACTACAGTAGTTTCTCTCACAGTCTTAACTCAGATGGAACACACAAAGATTGCTTGGTGAGAAATGCAAAGTGATGTAAAAAAAAGAGAGAGGGGAAGATACCCCTTCTCTTCAGAGAGATGAAAGGCTGATCCATATCGATGTAAATTCACACCATGATATATTTATTACTGGGTCTTCTCTCCCAAGGCAATTTGATGCCATGTATAAGGAGGGCTCAGCCTTCCCCAGAAGTGAATTCTTCTGGATAAATATGAACTGGACAATCACCACCCTTAGTTGTTGTTAATTGGATTTATGTCCCACCTTTCTGCCTGTATGGCATTCTAGGAGCCCTTTTTACTTCCTTTCAGGCAATTATCTGCAGACTGAGCAATGGAAGGGTGAGGCCGTCTTCCCAGCTTCCTAGGGAGGGAGGGAGAGAGAGAGAGATTTCCTACAGCTGAATCCTTCAGGTTGACACCATAAAGGCAAAGGTAGAGCCAAAGTCAATGTCACAATCCCATTCATGTCTTCACACCTTTGTGTAGAAAGCCAGGAGGCGCTACTGCAGGGGTGTTAAACTGCCGGCCCGCGGGCCGGTTGCATCATGCAGAGACCGCGCTCACCCCAGCTCCGGCAACGCAAAAAAAGTTGCGATACGTCACAACACGTCACATGATGCAGCGAGTTTGACACCGATTAGCTAGTGTGTGAATGTCATGCAGATCGTGCTTCCTCACAACGCAGGCTTCAGGTTTAAAACAAAACAATGGCTTGGGACCAGGTAACCTGAGGGATCATCTTTTTCTATCTGTCCAACTTGATCCAACAGATCGGGCATGCTGCAGATCCAAAGAATGTCAACTGGCAGGAACTAGAAGACGAGCTTTCTCTGTTCTAGCTCCTGCCTTGCGAAATATTTCCCCTTCAGAGATTAGAATGGTTCCAACCCTGTTGGCCTTTTGCAAAACTTTAAAAATTTGGCTAGTTTCCCCGCGGCTTGGAATGTGTTAAGGGCCCTGTTTCTTGGCTTTACTATTACTTGATTAATCACCAAGGCCGCTGTTTGTATTAATTTATTTTGTAGCTCTTTTGAATGTTTTAATTTTTTTTTAAATTGTGTTTTATAATTTTAGAATTGTAAACTGCCCAGAGCTGAGTCAGGCGGCTATAGAAATTAAATAAATAAATATGCATGAGGCAAGGAAGGAAGAGCAGTGAGGCACTTCTGCCATTCCTCCAGTCAGAAAAGGACCTGAAATTCATAATGATGGACATGGGTGTCCTTTGTTTGGGGAATGTACAAGAAAGGAGGATCCATATAAATAGCAGATGGCTGATTAGCAGGCAGACCTATAATATATAGCAATATACCTCCACATTTCTGCAATAGACATTTGCAGGTAGAATTCAATACTCTAGGCATACCTTCATACCGTTCAAGAAACCTGGAAAAATTGAGATTGTACTTATTTCTTATCAGAGTTACATCCCACTTTTATTTGTACAACTTAAGGCAGGGTACATAATGTTCCTGCCTCCTATTTTCCCCCAGAACAGCAACTCTCTGAGATAGGATAAGCTGAGACAGAATGCCTGGCCCAAAATCATCCAGCTGGACTTCATGCCTAAGGGAGGACTAGAATTCATGGTTCCTGGTTTCTAGCCAGCATTTTAATCACCACCCTGACCTGACTCACATGGGACTTGCTGCCATGCCTACACTTGTGTATGCACACATGGCTGGCTTGCATTTCAATATGCCAGGGCAGCAAAAGGCGGTGTCCGCATAAAAGGGCCCTTGTGGGTGAAAAAGCTCAGAAGACTCATCATGTACCTGGGAAAAGTGCCTACACATCAGAGGAATTTTGCTACCAGCTTCATACCTTTTAGACTTACATTTATCTGCACAATAGTGTCTGTGAAGATATCATTTTTTCCCCCCAAAGTGAGTTTTGAAATGTCGATCTATCACATGACTAAACCTGGGAGACTTGATCCTGGGAACTCTATTTGAAGAAGATGGGATTTGCAGTCAAAAATAAGCATGCGTTGGTATCCAGAAATTGGCGTTGTTTGTTCCTTCCCCAGACATATTTCTTCCCTTGCATTATGTTTCCTTTGCCACCAGCTGGGCTTCACAAATGCATCTGGAGCCCCACCAAGTAGAGAAAAGAGCTGAACTGCACAAGCAGCCAAAGATGACTGCTACCACCAGCCGCCCAATTTGTATTTCTTTGACGGGATCCATTTCTGGCAGCTGCCTCTTGTGACCCAGGGACTACTTGATGGCAACTTTTGAGAAAAGCAGTTGTGTCTTTGCTCCTATTCACATTTTGCCCTATTGCTCTGGGGTGCTCCTACAAAACTGGAGTCATTGCATTGCGAACTCTGGTTAGTGCTTTGGTTCATTTATATCTGGGAACCAACTCGATAAGGAGTTGTGATCAAAATAGGAAAAACTTTTCTTCGACCTTGTCTTCAGCTTCCTAAGTTTTTTCCCTCTCCCCCCCCCAAAAAAAGTTCTGTCAATTAATCCCACAGCTTCCTGGAGAGTAGCTGCAAAGAGCAGAGAGTAGCTGCAAAGGCAGTCCTGCATTGCTAAGGAAAGGGGACTGAAACAGGATCAGGGCCCAATAATCCTTTTACTTTTTAAGTTGTTTCAAGTTCACCAGGCCCATAAAAACATGTGTTTTTAATTGAACCATTAGGGCCACCATCTTAACTTTTTTGGTATTGCCTAGCAGACATTCCCTAAAAGGGAAGTACAGTGGAAGACCATTCTTTATTTCTCATAACTCTGCCAAAATGAAGCATCTCTCCCACTGTTAGTTTGGTGTAGTGACTAAGGCACTAGAGACCAGGAGACTGTGAGTTCTAGTCTCATCTTAGGCATGAAAGCCAGCTGGGTGACTTTGGGCCAATCACTCTCTCTCAGCCCAACCCACCTCACAGGATTGTTGTATAGTCAATAATAATAATAAAACTGGGATATTTTATTTATTAGATTTTTCACCTGCCTCTATTACTTTATAAATAACTCAAGGCAGAGATAGGGTTGCCAGGTCTGCTTCCAAAAAATAGCGGTCAAGCGGGGGGGGGGGGGGTTTAAGTAGTAAAAAAAGTAGACTGTACAGCTATAGATTACGTACCATTTCATCATAAAGCTTTTGAATAAAAAAAATGTCCACTATTTTGTGAAAAAAAATAGTGGACATTTTTTTTATTCAAAAGCTTTATGATGAAATGGTACGTAATCTAAAGCTGTACAGTCTACTTTTTTTTACTACTTGTGAAAAAAAATAGTGAACATAATGTGAAAAAAGTGGACTGTCCA
>NW_015386822.1:524658-554658 GCF_001527695.2 Protobothrops mucrosquamatus
CTTGAGGTAGAGATTTTATCTATAATGCAAGATATTACGATAAAATATATCAAGGTGACTCAGAAGTCCTCTGCAGATGTTCCATTTGACTTGTGAGAATTAGGAATAGATGGTGAAGGAAGCCATCACAGTCTTTCCCCCAAAATCCCTATTCATTGACAGTCTGTAAAGGTTTGGAAACACTTGCAGATCACATTTGCCCATAACTGAGGATTCTGATGAAGCAGGTTTGTCAATAAAAGGAAGGCTTGTGACTGTGATCAACCCAGTGTACTTATGATCTCTCCCTGTTAACCTGAGTAATCTGTGGAGATACTTGTACAGCCAGGAACATTGGGATACATGCAGGAAGCGGATCACCCCCCCATCTACTTTATGCCTTTGCATGAGGAAATCTTGTACAACTATTTAGCATAAGAACATTTTACTTGAGGAATAGCAGCCTATGAAAAAAACACAAATTTCCAGCTAATTGAAAACATGTACTGTAAGAGCTATGTATAGTTCAGTTGCTGCTACTACTGAAAAGACTACTGTTGATGGCGGCTAGTCTGTTTGATCTCACTGGTGGCAAATCCGCAGGGTTCTTTAACCAACAGGGTGAAAGTACTTCTTTATATAATCTAGTCCCAAACTGATTAGAATTTTAAATCTGAACACCAGCATACTGAATTAGCCCCAAAATATGTTGTTAGCTAGTGCAACTGATGCAAAATGTTAATTAGCCAAATTTCCTGTCTCCACCAATATCCCGGCAGCTCCAATTTGCATCATGTGAAGTTGCCAAATTCTCCCAAGGCACATCCACATCCCATGCTCATTGTCTATTTAAGTAGATCAAGGCAAATGTTTCTATTACTTAAGCCACCAAAATAACTCTAGCAAACCCATAATGCTATTCAAGGTTCCCTAATTTGAGGACTGTAACTTGGCAACGGTTCTATTGGCAATTTATTTATTTAAGAAAATTTGTATGGCCACCACTCACTGTCAGTGACTCTGGGCAACTTACAAAAATAAAAACCAAATATACAAACAACAATAAACCCCTCCCCTTCCGGCTACAACAATCAATCAAACAAGTCCCTTGATGGGCTCTATCCCACTTGGACCTATTGGCAAAACCAGGTCTTCAGGGCCTTGTGAAAGAGTGTCAAAGTGGGGCCAATCTAATCTCCACAGGGATGATGCTTCAAAAGGAGGGAGCCATCACAGAAGAGACCCTTGTTCTAGGTCCCCCCAGATTTACCTCCTTAAGAGAGAGGACCCACAACACTCCCTGACTCCCTGCTCTGGTGGATCGGGTAGATGTAATCTGGAAAAGACGCAGTGTAAATATATGTAGCTTAAAAAAGGTAAAGGCTTTTCTGTCCAGTTGTGTCTGGGTCTAGGGAGGGTTGCTCATAAATACATTCAGCACCCTAAATGTTTCCTACTGGTTCTCCCTCTCCCATTGTTCTTGATTGATGCATTTAATCTGGCAAGAAACTCTCATAAGGATGCTTTTTCATGGCCACGCTTAGAGTCAGCACCTAGTATAGTCATGGTATGCCTTTAAATTGGGTTGGCCACCCAGTTCTAAGTGTACTTAATATTGATACCGGCCGCATGCCTGTAAAGTAGGAAGAATATTTCACATAGGAGGGGGAGCGTCTTCTAAGATGGTATCTACTATGATTTATGTCATGTAGAAACAAATGTCTTCTTCTGAACTCAGGATTATTTTTATCCCTGTACAATTGTAATTGTACCCCTACTGGGTTAAATTATTGGTATCATCCTTCCCCCCCCTTTTGCTATGAGCACAGCTAACAACCAGTTTAGCAGGATAAATTTAGCATAGTTGCCAAGTAAAAGGATCCATCTTAGCTGCTTTGGCCTGACCCACTCCATGCACCATCCCAGCTCTGCATATCCATAAGATCAGAACATTAATATATGTAAATAAAGTTATCTATATTCCACTGTGCTAAGGGATTTTGTAGAGATGGCAGTGATGATGAAGCCTCTGGCAGTGATCAGATAAGATGATTTGATATTTTGGAATACTCATGAAATTCCAGTGGATGGGAAAATGCATCTGGCAACCTAAAATGCTCGTGAACAGTCTTCTTTGATGAATACGAGATATCATTTTTTTCTATGATATCTAACTATCTCTTATATGCCTATCAGGACAGCAAGATATAGGTGGGACATGATGAAAACTTGACTCGGTAGATGCTGTGGCACTAAAAAGTAGGAAACCTAGAAGCAGAATCACTAAAGAGAAAAGTGGGTAGTGCCCTTTGAGATGGGGAAAATGGAATTTAGAAAAGATAAGCAAAGGAGAGGGAAGCCTACACAGTACCAAAGGTACACACACAAGTTTGTACATAATTTTCTCTTGAAGAGTTTTGAGATCAGAGAAAGTGCAATGTTGGTCCCACTTGGAAAATTCTAGTTATTCAATTAGAATTGAGTAGCAAGGGTAAGGAGTATGTGCACCACATCAGGTTGGGAAATCTTTGGAGTCTAAGTGCATCTATTAAAACATTGAGTCTTAAGTGAGGTAGTTTCTGAACCATCTTCCCTCACAAGTAAACAGTTGTTTGGGAAGCAGTAAATGAGTACATATTTAATACACTTTCCTTTCTCTAAGGACAAGTGGGATGAAGGTAAGATTGACTCAACGTGAACTGCTACTTAAAATATCAATGCCTTGAAGTTGAACCTCTTTTAACAGTCCATTCTTACCTTATTTTCACAGAAAAGGTTCAACAAGAAAGACATATATGTGTTTAAAGATAATTGTGATCAATGGATCGGAGACATGGTGGCGCTGTGGTTACAATGCAGTATTTCAAGCTAACTCTGCTCACTGCCAGGAGTTCAATCCTGACCAGCTCAAAGTTGACTCAATCTTCCAGCCTTCCGAGGTCAGTAAAATGAGGACCCAGATTTTGGGGGGCAATATGCTGACTCTGTAAACCACTTAGAGAGGGCTGTAAAGCATTATGAAGTGGTATATAAGTCTAAGTGCTATTGCTATAGGGTTTTGATCCCCATGCATTTGTTATGAGGACCCCAAGACAAATCCAGAAGAATAATCCAATTTTTGACTGTATCCCATTTGCCACTCCTGCTCCACATCTATCATCCAAACTTTTCCACTTCTATATAAATTATAGGAATAGCTTTTGGAAATACATCCAATTAGAAATACTTTATCTTTTATGAGCAAGGTAATTATTCAACAGATGGGCTCAGGGGCTCTACAAATCCTGCTGACATTAACAGAACTGCATCAGAGGATCAGAGTTTCCCACCTCTGCTCTAGAAACATTTTTTAATTATTTTAATATTTGTAAACTGCCAAGAGTCATATATTTTAGATGGGTAGCTATATACATTTATTAAATAAATAAGAAATATTCTGAACTTTCAGAACAACATTAGCAATGAAAATGGGTGGCAGAATCAGGATTGTAGTAAATACCCACCATTCTATGAAGATGTTATCAACCACCCAGATCAAGTCTTTTTCTGGTAACTTGGTTCATACATCATGCTATGACCATTGGTGTTAACCATGGTTTACTGAAACAATGTCTAGGTTCATGCAGCACATTAATATGTATGCTATGATTTATAAAGCAAATGGCTGTGTTAACAAGCTGTAACAGCCTCTATACCAGGGGTCTTCAAGCTTGGCCCTTTTATGACTTGTGGACTTCAACTCCCGGAATTCCTCACCAGCATGCCTGGCTGAGGAATTCTGGGAGTTGAAGTCCACAAGTCATAAAAGGGCCAAGTTTGAAGACCCCTGCTCTATACACTTAAGAATGCTCTACCATCTCTTACTGAGTATCTTCTACAAACAATACTGTATGCTGGGTCAACATTTATTGTTCCTGGCATTTCCTGAGGGCCAGGCATTCTAATGAGGGAGTGGGTGAGAAATGGGGCAGTTTGCAAATATCTGCTAAAGAAGAAATGTAGACTGTCAAATGAAACTAAAGTTAAAAAGAAGAGGGCCTACTGTTGGGAGCGCATAGTATGAAAATTGATAGGCAGAAGGCAAAGCTTCCCAACTCCAATTTTGCTTTGGTCTTCTCCCTGAAGAGGACCTAAGTTCAAATGGATCAAAGCAGAACAATGGACACAAGGAAGGAATAAAGACCCAAGATGACAAAGTAGATGATTAAGGAAGATTGGGCAACCCTGAAAGAGTTAAAGTCTCCAGGGCCGGACTAAATTACCTCTGACAAGAATTTGTGGATGTTATCTAGGAAACCCCTTTGGTGATCTTTGAGAAGATGAGCACAGTGCCAGAGGACTAGAGTAGGGCAATGCTGGTTCTATCTTCAAAAAGGGGGGGAAAGAGGACCCATGTAACTACAGGCCAGTTAGCCTGACATCAATACCAGGCGAAAATCTGGAACAGATTATTAAACCGCCAGTTAGTGACCATTTAGAAAAGAATGCAATTCTTGGCAGGGAAAAGGCTGCCTTTATCAAGAATAAATCATGCCAAACCAATCTGGATTTTTTTTTAAAACACAGAAATATGTTGGACATAGTGTACCTTGACTTCAGCAAACCATTCAACAAAATCTCCCATGAGATTCTAATCAGGGAAATAGTAAAACCTGGACTGGATTATGCTTTCATTAAGAGGACGACAGACCAGGTTTAACAATTGTTCCCAGCGAATGTACATCAGTAGCTCTGCATCAGACTAGGGAAGAGTGCAAAGAGTAGAAAGTGGAGTTCCACATGAACAAGGACAAATGTTGGGGATGTATAATAGAGGATTCCTGAGGTGGCCATGAGATTGAGTTGGATAATCTCTAAAGTTCTTGTAATAATTCTACGGTAATCCTGTCAGGAAAAAAAAAAAGCTAGTTGCAAGTACATATTGAAAAAATTATAAGTTTTTATAGATCAAAAGATCATTAGATGCTTGGAAAAGAGCTGTACACATATAATGTGCTTTTAATACTCCATGCCTCAGATGAAGTAGATTGTCATCTGTGAAAGTTTATTTTGTTAGTTTTTAAGACGTCACAAGATTCATTATATTTACTCTTAAAATGGACCCTGCACTCTTCTCTGAAGGATATCATATCATTACCTCTTTCTCCAAAGTAATGAGTACAGAGTTGTAACCTTCAGCAAATAAGCAAACATATCAGCAGTGGATTTTTAATCATGGGTTTTTCATGCGCTAAAGTGCCATTAGTACTGTATAATGTGAATACTTTGGCTTCTGGCAGCATTGTTAACTGGAAGCCTATCAGCATGGCTGATCATCTCTTTTCTGTATTGTTCAAGTGATGTGTATTGATTTCAGAAGGCATGAAGGTTGATTTATGTGAACCACATGACTAGGATATATTCTCTTATTTAACGTTACAGATAATAAAGGAACAACTTGTACCACTGTTGGGGAGAAATATGTACAATTATCATACTCTATATGACAAAAAGAGGCATACCATTTGCCTTGGCTGTATGTCAAAATGTAGGCTGAGCAACAGGATCTGCCGTGAAAATCATCTTATTTCCTGAACGAACAATGCATTAATGGAAGTTTCACTGAAGTGAAATTGACTCTGTTCCTTGTTTAAGTGACAGGTTGCAATGTAGGGGCCAAATAAACCAAGAGATAAGACTGGATCCCTCTGGCCATACTGCTGTAGATTTCCCCAACCTGGGACAACAGCCAAAGCAATGTGAAGGAGTTACTTGGTTGTCTTGGAAAGTAGCTTGAAAAAAAGAGGTTCTCCCAAAGTACAGTTGTTCCATGCTATCTACACCCAATTATGAATCCCGACACACACATTTATATTATTTCTCAGGGTATAAGAAAGTGTAGAGAAGTATTCCCAGCAAAAAAACACAAATTATTATCTCATATTATTGTATGGTTTGTTAGCTGTTCAATTATATTAAATGATAACCCAAATGATAACAAACAAAAAGGAACAGTGTCTGTCTGATTAACTTCAGAATGATATCATACAGTGATCCAGTCAAGATTCTAGAAGCAATCTGCTAATATCATGAGCATCATGATCATGATCCTTTCTAAATAGATAAAATACTTTTGGAGAAATCAGCAACAACAATAAAACAATCATGCTGAAAAGAGACTTTTCAAAATGGAAAACAAGTTAACTATTACTTTAAAAAGTGAGTACTTTCAGCATAGTTTTGGTAGTTTCATAAATTTACTAGCAATCTTAGAAGCTAAGTTTCTGGAAATATCATTTCTATCACTACAATGTGGACCAGAACTTTCACAACAGTTAAATTTCCATAATTTGTTTAGAAAATAATAATCTCCCATACTATTTGCTTCATATTAAACAAACAGGATCATGCCCATTTATCCCACTCTTAATCTCCACACCTTGAGTTGGAAATGGTCATAGGGAAGCACGTGTTTGCGTATAGTAACATCTGATTTTAGATTGTTCTTTATGATGAAAGTGTGGATTGGGCAATCCTTGTCTCTTCTCTAATTTTACAATTAATGTGAACAGAACCACAAAACTAAGATTTTTTAAAAAAAAAAATCACAAGCCCTTCATGATTCCTGCCCCTCAGTTTCAACCGACAGCATCCCTGTATATATTATTACATTGGCCATAGATATTGCAATGCAATAATTCAAAAAGCAATGAATTCCCTCTGGGTAGATGTTTGAATATGTTGACTTCAGTGCCTATGTTTCTGCTTTTTCATGTATTCATTTTGTGAATTTGCCAACCCCTAATATGTGTTATTTCCATTTTTTTAAATAAAGTTAGAAAAATAACATCGCTCACCCAACAATAGTTGGCAAAAATTAATAGTAATGAGTTAATTACCATTGCCAGCTGCTTACAAAAAGGGAGGAGGGAAGAAAAAAAAATAGGCCTGCAGGCAGAAGCCTTCTGCCTTTTTGCCTGCTGGAAAAAAAATCTCCATTTGTGGAAACATAAAACACAACTTTTCTGCATTCTGTTTAAACATATATTGCATGCCACCTTTACATGGCCCTCAGCAAAGACTCTCTTCAGCTTTTACATTTTCCATATCCAGCAATCTTTTTTCTCCCCTTCTCTTTCTTTTCTTCCATATTTATAGCACATTCAACTAGCTCTAAAAGAAGTGGAAAACAATCACCCAGCGGAATAGATGATTGTCAAGTTATATCTCTCTTACAGTGGGAAAAAGACCATCTGCAACTTTTAAATAATATCTGAATCCTATTTAGATATCAAGCCTGTGGGTTTTTGAGTATTTGATTGATTCACTTGCTATGACTTGGGAAAGCAAAGTGTGGACACTCAAACCTAGAATCTCAACCTCTTCATCTACCTTTTCCTATTCCTCTGTAGTAGCTGGCTGATGATATTTGAAGTTATTTCAGCATTAAAGTATTTCCCCAGAATTTCATTAGTTGTGTTGGAGTTTGGTTTTGCTGATATCTAAAACGTATGTTCTGGCTTTGCAAAAAACTTAGAATACTTAAAAGCACAACATAAATTCCTCCTAAATACCATATCAGTACCTCGAACCTGTAGCCCTAGTGCTGCTTTACTAAAAATAATGAAATAAGACAAACCAGGAAAGTGACTTCGACAGGAGTTGAAGTTGGGACATCTTAGTCTTAATTTATAGCATTTTACTTTATTTTATTTGCTATTAGGCCACTGACAATTGAATGCCAAGATGTTCATTCCAAAGTAAATACTTCCAAGTCAGGAGGAAGATGAAGATGATGATATAAATAAGGATTAGATATAATTTTTATCTTTTCTTTTTAAAAAGATTTCATTAAAACAGTGTGAAAAGGAATTATTCCAGTGGAAACTTGTAATTATTTCCAAGAAAAACCCCACTGTTACACAAGCTGCCACTTTCATAATGCTGTTTTTAAAAAGTTCTATGATGGTTTATAACTGTGCCTACATTCCTCAATATGTTTTGCTTGGTAACAAGATACATATAAAATTGATATTTATTTATTCAATTTGTATGACTGCCCACCTCAACAAGTGCTTAATGTGGCAGTAAATAAGGCAGGCATAGTAAGAATGAAGGATTTACCATGTTATATTTGTGCATTTGCCTGTTTGTGTGTGAGAGAGAGATAGTGAGAGAGAGAGAGAGAGAGAGAGAAAAGAAGAAGAGGAGGAGGAGGAGGAGAAAGGAAAGAAAGAAAAGAAAAGAAAGAAAAAAAGAGAAAGAAAAGGAGAAAAAGAAAAGGAGAAAGAAAGGAATTGTAGCGTTACCACCTAAGAGGCCGCCAAAGCCCAGGCCCTCCCAGCGTTACCACCTAAGAGGCCACCAAAGCCCAGGCCCTCCCTCCCCTCCATCGCGCTCTACAGCTACCCTCTCAAGGTGTTAATAAATGGGAGCTCACACGAAGTGAGGAGGTGGCAGATTCTCGTCATCAAGAGGGGGCTTTCAGGAACAAAGGTGACCAGCCCCTAGCCCCGATAGTCAATGTGTGGCGTTATTTAACAGCCCCAGGCAGTCGTAGCAGCAATAGTCAATGATTTTACAGCGACCGTTTGGAAACAAGGGGATGGGAAAAACCCCAGTTCCAGGCAGCAATGAAAACACAAATGAAGGTAGTCAGCGCTCTGCAGTAACAGCTCGTCCCGCGAGAGCAACTCCCCACAATGTCTATAACTTGCACAAGTAACAGTAATCAAAGTTTGGATGGCCGCTGGTCTCCAAAGCAATAGCGACCAGCCTCTCCTTCTCTTCTGTCGTCGCTCACAATCTCAGGTCTCATCGATGTCAAAACCCCTCCGCCCTTTCTTTTAATGTTAAAAACTGAATTTAGCAACCCCAGCAACTTTCTCTCTCCTCACTCACTCTCCTGCCTCCACTCAGGATATCCCCCCCTGCGAAAGAAGCAATAAAATCCCACCTTCTCACTCTCTCCTTCTCTCTCCTTCTGAGAAAGGGATCAGCTAAAACCTCAAACTCCTCTTTGGCTTCACCTGGTCTCTCCCCGACAACAGCAACAGCAATCATCCCCCACCCCCTTTCTTTCCTCCTTTTTCTTTCCTTCCACCCGATCTACACCCGCTGCATCCAAAATCGGCAGCAGCTGTCCAAGTTTCCCTCTCCTCGGGCAGGCTCCCGCAAAGCCTTTTAGCCAGCCCCACTACACACTCTCCCCACCTAAGCAGTTTCTTTGGTCCCCCAAAGAATAGTGAACTTTCTGCTAAGCATCTATATTATCCGGGAGCAAATCAACCTTATTTACACAGTAAGCATCACTCTCTCTCTCTATTCTTCCTCAATCTATCTACATAGTTACGATGTGACCTAACTGAGGTCTCATCCATTGAGATGCCAAAGACTATGTCTGCCGTCAGGTGGCCTTCCCTATCAAACATCAACCGATACAGGGAATACCCAATGGCATCATTCTTCATGCTATTATACGCATGCACGATGGTAGAAATATGTTGCGTCCAGCGTTGCTTCTGTTCTTCAGTGAGTGTCCCCAACATATCCAAAAGAGTACGATTAAACCTCTCAGGCTGCGGATCTCCTTGTGGATGATACGGGATGGTACGAGATTTCCAAATGCCCAGTAAGCCCAGTAATTGCTTAACAAGCTTGCTTTCAAAATCTCTCCCTTGGTCGGAATGTATGCACTGAGGCAGCCCATAATGTACAAAAAACGTCTCCACCACTACTTTGGCTACCTTAACAACACGCTGATCTTTTGTCGGGAAGGCCTGAGCATAATGGGTAAAATGATCAGTCACAACCAATATGTTTCCTTGCCCACTTACATCCGGTTCCAGGCAAAGAAAATCAATGCAAACCAAATCCAAGGGCCCATAACTTTGCAGATGACCATCGGTGCAATCCTTGAAGGTAGGGTTTTCCTCTGAACGCAGCACAGGCAAGATCTACAATAGTCCGTGACTTCCGTCTTCATACAGGGCCAGTAGAATCGATCCATTACTAACTTAAGTCTTTTCTGGCCCCATATGCCCGTGCTCATTGTATAGCACAATCAACACTGCTTCTCTGTGTTTCTCCGGAAGCAAAAGTTGCCACCTTTCTTCAGGCCCATCCGAAGGGCCTCTCTGGTAAACCACTCCATCGCAAAGCTGTAAGCGATCCCACTCCTTATATAGCACTCGGGTGCCTCTTGGCGAATCGGCAAGTAAAACCTCCTGCTGACCACTTCTCAAATCCCTCTTCGACTTCACCTGATCTCTCCCCGACAACAGCAATAGCAACCACCCCCACCCCCTTTCTTTCCTCCTTTTTCTTTCCTTCCGCCCGATCTACGCCCGCCGTGCCCAAAACCGGCAGCAGCTGTCCAAACTTCCCTCTCCTTGGGCAGGCTCCCACAAAGCCTTTCAGCCAGCCCCGCTACAGAATGATATACACAGATTCAGATGCAAATGAAATGATTTAGTCCCAAAAATAATGCACTGAATTTGCTTTTAGTAATTCTCCTCGGTTAAAGAGAGAGAAGTAAGATCGAGCCCCGTGTGGATCAAGAGTTGCTTGATGGTACTAGTGTCGTAAGAAACAATATCTAATTGTGTAATAGATGATGAGTACTGTCTCTTCTTTGTGGTGTTGTCTGGCTTGAAACATTCACTGCAATTAGGTTATTTCTGTGCTAAAATGAAGAACCTGTTTCTGCAATGCTTTAGACTGTATACTAAGCTGTATCAATCTCCTTGAACCCTTCTACCTATATAAATTATCAGCAGTACCTAGACTATCTACATCTTGAATATTTATGTTGGAAAATGAAGGGAAATGGATGCTGTTATTTTGATGTGTGCAACAAATCAACGCATCAACAAATGTATTCTTTCCTGAATGTAAGCCCCATTGAATCGGAGAGAAAAGGTAGCAATGATGCTATTTCCACTGATAGCTTCTCTGTGCTCTGTATGCAAATATGTTTTTAGAATTACATTTCACAACTACTCATAAAAGCCATATTGAAAAGGCAAGATACAATATTTTTAAGCAAACCATCGATTCTCCTAAACAGATCTTTATCTTCCTGTGCTGAGAAAACATGGACTTGGTCCATATATAGCAGTGTTGGGTGGAAATAAGAGGCCAGGATGGTTCAATTCAGTATCACGTTTGGAATTTATTTAGGGATGTCAGTGCTGGATACTTCCTTGTGGGAGGGAAAAATCCCACATAAATAGAAAATTTATGGCAAGAAAGCAGATGGGTAGACAGTCTTTCTCCTGACCCTAGTGATCAACTATTCAACTTGGGGGAGAATGTATTTGCACTATTTTAAAAGCTGAAGTGAAATTATCCATTCTTAGCATTTCGTTTTTTCTTTCAGCCACCATAGATCACAAAAAAGTTTCATAAGAGGAGTGACAAACTAGCAAAAGATGATGTCTCAATTCTCCCTAACCAGCTTTTCGGCTCATTCCTCCTCTGCCATCTCCTTTGGTGCAAAGTATTTTTGATGGGCTTTATAAGAAGCCAATAGTTTGTGTTTCTGGGCCTACTTTAAAAGAGAAGACTGTCCCTCCAGTAGCTAGCAAAGAGGGTACTAGCAGACTCTTAGCTGGTTAGTTAAAAATGGTACTTTTATCATTATGTAATAGATGTGCACTTGCTTGTTTATTCTTCCACAACCTATATAAACTAAGCATTATACTCTTTGCACATAAAGGAAGTAAAGTGACAAAATGAAAATGGGAGCCAATAAAAGAAGTTAAAGGCATAAGGGCAATTGATAGAAGTAGAAACTTTGTTAAAAGTAGGGATGTTATTCAGAAAAAGTTAGCGAGTTGGCCCTTTGACTTGTCTATGACATGCGGCTACATGCTACCTTTGTCACTGAGGATCTGTATTAGTTCGGTATACTAGCTGTTGCTATAAACAATATTTCATATTTATGCCAAGGCAGAAATTCCCAGCTGTATTGTGCTGTGGTTGCTTCCACACTGTGTAACCAGTAAGGTACCCAAGGACTTCCTACATCTGCATCTAATCCTTCTTCAGAGTTTTGCTTTGGATGAGTGTAATGGGCTTAGCCTTTATCTGCCCCAAATAATGAAGGTAGGTAAGGATTGGGCCACAACAAAAGTTAATATACAATGCCACCTGATGGGAACTAAGATTGGAGAAGGTCAAAGGCCATCTCACTGCCTTTCCAAATAATTTTAGTACATACTGTATTGCTTTTCTGTATCCTAGAGAAGTGCCCAAGTTTTGATATTACTGCTTACTAGTAAATTACTTGCTTAAGTTAGAAAAGGGTGGTAGGTGGGAAGGGATGAGAAGGATTGGTTGCTTTAGAACAGCGGCTCCCAACCTTTTCTATACCCCGCACCCCTAGAACGCTTCTGATATATTCTCGCACCCCTTACAAAATTTTGAAATAACGACAAAGAATTATGCACATTTTGAAAACCCAAGTTTTCGCTCCCCCTGGAATATTGTCTCGCACCCCCAGGGAGTGTGAGCACCCCCCGGTTGGAAACACCTGCTTTAGAATTTGGAGAACTGCTGCTATCTAGCTACTGGGTTAGCTGGATCAACTGTCCAAGCTGATATGAAGATTCCTTCCAACTGGCCATCTTGTACCCTGTATCCATTTCTTTCGAGGGCTGATTTCCCATTTGGGCTGCGCTTGGAATGTGGAGTATGTTGACCATTGTGATTGCAGATACCTGCTGCATGTCTTCAAATTGGCCTTCCATATTGGATCTTATTGCTATAAAGAAACTTGACAAAGAAATGCAATGCTCATGGGCAGCATTTTGTATAATATTTCCTTCTGATAGTCTTACTGAAGATAAAGACATATGTTTAATTTGGATTTTAATTCAAACTGACCTAATTCACACATCCTATTCTTAATACTCAAATGAGAATGCAATTATCTTTTGGTTTTCACATGTCAAATTTTGCAGTGCGGTAAGAATGTATAAAACATACATATTTTCACAAAAAAATATTAACTCGGAAGAGGCACAAACTGATCAGGAAACAGGATAGAACAAACTTCACACTGTCCCGAAGTTAGAAAGAGCAAGAGACATTTTTGTGCAGCTTTTCAGAAGAAATGCATGTGTTCCATTGTTTTTGAAAAATCACTGCAAGGAGATTGACATGACAGGGAGAGAAAACTCACACCAGAAACCAGTAGAGGTTTGTAAAAGTCACTTGTAGAGTGATTTCAGGGGCCTCCTGAAACTCCCAAGTCCATCCATGGTCCAAAACATTGAACTTCATGGAGCATATGAACATCTTGTTCTCTCTGTCAATTCTTGCCCTACTTTTCATGTCCCAACATTCTTAACAGAGTAACGGAATAAGAAAATTGTGCTATTTGATTCATCACAAAATAAAGAACAGTAGGGGCTATAATTTTGCATATTTAACAGTGACCACTACTAAATAGGCTTATTAGCTGAATTACCAGCATCTTTTGAGCCATCATCGTTAAAGAGAAAATTATTTTCTGTTTGGATGTAATTAAAGGTACAATCCACTTCATTTACATATCCCCACAAACATTCCCCTGTAAAACAACAAATATGAATAGTAGCTCATTTGCAAGGATTTTTACCCAAGCTTTCAAAAAAAGTTTACCGATGAAGCAGGAATTTTAATTCAAAAATATGCCATGTACACTAATTCCTAGCTAGATATGTTCCATTCAAATGGGTTGTTAGTAGAAGGTCATACACTGATTTGGCGCAGATGATGCTGAGCACTCAATAGGAGCCTTGTAACAATAATCAAAAAGCCTTTGAGGTTTTGCATAAAAGCACCACAATTGTTTGCGTGGTCACAGATTTGGACCATTCCATATTCATGTCACAGATTCCTAAGCATTTGCTACTATCCAGCCTTTGTAGTTACACCAAAAACAAAGCCCTTTTGTTTCCTAATCCCTTGGGTGCAATTCAGACTTTTTGCCCAGTGTGCCTTTTGCCTCTATGCTGCAATTGAATACCAAAAAGCAAAGATGTAGTTTTCCCCAAGCTGCTGTTTGCTCCTTACAGGTCATAGGTGAGATTAAGTACTGGCATATGCATATGTTTTGTTGGATCACAGCCCTCACTTGCAATGGTCCTAATTTTTTTTATCACAATTTAAAGCAGTGGTTCTCAACCTTTTTAATGCTGCGACCCCAACCGGTCGCAAGTCGAGGACTAAACCGGTCGTAAGTCGAGGACTAAACCGGTCGTAAGTCGAGGACTAAACCGGTCATAGATTGAGGACTACCCAACCGGTAGTAAGTCGAGGACTTTCCCTGCCCGGGAGCGTCGCACATGCGTGGTTCTGCCCCCTGCGCCGGCCAAGGCGTAGCTGGCAAGCGGCAGAGATGGAGCAGGCCGTCCACCAGCTGGCCCAGCCCAAGGGAGGTAAGGCACCCCCCGGAAAAGGGGAAAAAATGGCAGACAAAAAAATGGCGGACAGCCTTGCTTGGCGACCCCCATGAAATGGTTGATTGACCCCAAATGGGGTCCCGACCCACAGGTTGAGAACCACTGATTTAAAGAGATTTATATGCTTCTTCTGGCCACACCACCATACATAAACATACACCCCCATACATTTTGTAGGAAACTAGCACCGATGTCCAGAAGACTGACTAATGCAGCAGTCTCATAAGATGTACTGTATGCCCCATTTGCTTTTGGGGAGGAAGTTTGAATGATAGGATTTAGTAACAAAACTAAACATATCCCATCATCTAAGTTACCTAGGCATGAACTTAAACAACAAATATTGGCACGGATCACATTGGAACCCACTCTATTCACAGAGAGACTCACATGGGCAAGATGGCAACAGTTGAGTTAGGGAAAGATGATTTTTCCCCAAATCTCTCCTTTGCTGCAGGTTAGCAAGGCTCCTTCCTCTACTAATTACCTAATATACAAGGTCCACTGAGTGGTGCTAAGAGGCATGTGGCTCTTAGAGATAAGAATGAAACTAGGAGTCATTACGGATCTCCTCTTTCCAAGGCCAAAGGCGAATTGCCAAAATTCAACAGTATCTGGTAAGCCAAAATCTGATTGAGAGAATGTATGATCCCAGCCAACGAAGACAGCCTCAACTGACATGGTAAAGGTAAAGACTTCTTTGAGTCAAACAGAAATTTGCATATGCTTCCCAGCTAGGGTTGCCAGGTGTCCACTATTTGAGTGGACAGTCCACTTTTTCACATTATGTTCACTATTTTTTTTCACAAAATAGTGAACATTTTTTTTATTCAAAAGCTTTATGATGAAATGGTACGTAATCTAAAGCTGTACAGTCTACTTTTTTTACTACTTAACCCCCCCCCCCCCGCTTGTCCGCTATTTTTTGGAAGCAGACCTGGCAACCCTATTCCCAGCCTGGTTATTTTGGGGGCAGTCATCTATCCAACTGCTAACCAAGCTTACCCTACTTAGCATCTAAGCCCCAAAACACGTGCTTGGCTAGATGCTGCTATCCAATGAGATGCACAGAGGTAGTCCTCTAGGACCACAATTGAGCTCAAAATTTCTGTTGCTAAGCAAGAGGTTAAGTTTGAGTTTTGCCCCATTTTACGACTTTTCATGCCACAGCTGTTAAGTGAATCATAGCAGTTGTTAAGTTAGTATTTATTTATTTATTAAGTCCTATGCCAGGGATAGGCAACCTTGGCTTATAGCTGGCTCAGGAATTCTGGGAGTTGAAGTCTACAAGTCATAAAAGAGCCAAGGTTGCCTACCCCTGTCCTATGCCATCTACACTACAAGGCAACTCTGGGCAGCTTACACATTATAGAAACAAGTGAAAAATAGTTAAAAGATTAAAACAAACCAAGATTAAAATGTTTAAAAATGCGCTAAAACCATGCCTACAAAAGCCAAGAAACAGGTGGGATGGGGATAAGATCTTCTTATCCTGTCAGCCACCTCCAGCGGTGAGCGCCCCCTTCAGGGCCTCAGGCCAACTAGACCATTTTATATCCTTCCGGAAGGCCAAAATGGATAGGGCAGTTCTCACCTCCAATGGTAGAATGTTCCACAGGGATGGGGCCACAGCAAAAAAAAGACTCTTCTCCTGGATTCCACCTACTTCAATTCCTTAACAGATAGGATCTGCAGCAGGCTTGACACATCAGGGAGAAACAGCGCCTCAGATTTCCTGGACCCATGTCATGCAGGGATTTAAAAGTAACAACCAACATCTAGAATTGGATCCGGGACCAAATTAGCAACCAATGCAGCTCACGCAGTATTGGTGTTATATGTACACTCCCAGGACTGTGCACATAGCTGCATTCTGCCCCAACTGCAGTTTCTGAATACTCTTCAAGGGTAGCTCTCTGTACAGCACATTGCAGTAATCCAGCCAGGAGATGACTAGGGCATGAGTGACCATGCACAGGAGTCAGATAAGGGACAACTGGTATACACAATACGAAGTTACACAAAGGCCCTCCTAGCCACAAGTACCACCTGCCCTTTGAGCAGGAGTTGTGAGTCCAGGAGGACCCCCGAGTTGTGCGTCAGATCATAGCATCGCTTGGACCACCAGGGATGAAGATATAGAGATATATATCATTAGCATGCTGATGATATCTCATCCCACGGTGTCAGATGATCTCACCCAGTGGCTTTATGTAGATATTAAAAAGGAGTGGAGAAAGTACTGAGCCCTGTGGGACCCCACAAAGCAGTGATATGGGTTGGACCTCTCACTTCCTATTAACACCAATTGGGACCGGCCTTGGAGAAAGGAGCTGAACCAGCACAACACTGGAGCTGCCCAGGCCCAGCCCCCATAGCTGGTCCAAAAGGATCCCGTGGTCAATAGTACTGAAAGTTGCTGAGAGAGCAAAGATCGATGCACCGCCCTCATCCTGTTCTCACCATAGTTCATCCAGTAACACAGTTGTTATGTGAATCTAGCTTCTCCATTGACTGTGCTTGTCAGAAGGACACAAAAATGATCACATGAGCCCAGGACACTGCAACCGTCATAAGTATAGGTCAGTTGCCAAGTGTCCAAATTTTGAACATGTGACCACAAGGATGCTGCAAATGGATTGGGTGAAGAATGGCCATAAATCACATTTTTTCCAGTGCTGTTGTAACTCCGAATGGTCACTGATCAAATGGTTGTAAGTCAAGGACTACTTGTACTGCATTACACTACACACAGCTTACATAGCTGCTCCTCCAAAAGCCATCCCTCTACCCTTTAGATGGTATTTCAAGAGAGATTTGTTCTCTGTGTCATTAGCCCAATATAAACACTGAATCATAGATGTTTTTGCTTCTCTCAGGCTTCTGTTTATTTTGTAAACCCCTCGGCTTCTTTCCTGCCTTTTTTTTAATTTAGCCTAAATCCTGAAATTAATTAAGAATTGCACAGCAAAATGATAACCTTAATTATAAAGACAACCTTGGTGACCTAATTTCTTGCTGTAGTCATGTAATATTAGATGCTATCCAGTATTGTCCACAAATCTTACCCTCAGAGTGGGTGTGCATGGACAAGAAATAATAAAGGAGCCATACTTTTTACCAGACAAGCTCATAAATACATTTTAACTTGCATTATGTATGAAAAAATGGGATATTTAAATTTTTAATTTTTTTTACTTTTCATAAGCTGTTATAAGATTTATGCAACTATTGGCAGGAGGATATTCAGACATAGATGGATAACTAATGTGTATATCTAATCATATAACTTATCTGGTTATTTAATGTATCTACAAAGGTCATGCAATCACATAATATGTGGACAATACAATATAGAAGATAATAGATTAAGATAAAACCATAATAAAATCACTGTAATATGGAGCCATAGAATTGCAATGGGATAGATGTTAAACTTTGATACCTAAGGAAGCTAACCATCTTATTGCTTCTGGTGTGGCTGTAGTTAGATCATCCCAGGTCCCTTGAAATGTCTGAGGGGACATTCATGAACTATATGTGTTATAGTGTGCACCACAGTCATATTTTGGGCTCTCAGCCACTTCTCACTTAAAGAGCTTTGCCTTCGTTCTGGCATGCTGTCCTGATTCTAGTCAGGTGACTCCATATTTTTCAGGGCAACTGCATTCCTGGAAGTGGTTTTGTTGGTTCTGTGTGATCTTTTTGGTTGTGGTTATTAAAAGTCACCCATCTTAATTGCCATTCTGGTTTCCTAGATTTAAGCCTGGTGACAGGTAGAGAGTCTAATATTTTATATATCGGAAGATCTCTAGGAGTTGAAGGCCCGTTTATCTTGAATTGTCTGTTGTCCCCTGAGATCAGAAGGGGGCAATTTTAGAAAGAACATGGAGCCATGAAAATGATGTGGATTTAAGAGTTCCAGATATTATTCTCATTGTGTCATTAAGGTGAACATCAACCTTGTTGGCATGTCATCTTCCCCATACAGGTGTGTAGTATTCAGGAACAGAAAATACTAATGATTGTGCCACTATACGCAAAGTTTTGGCTTGTGCTCCTCAGTCTGTTCCTGCGAGTTTCCTAATCAAGTTGTTCTTGGTTTTCAATTTTTGTCTGATTACTTCAAGGTGTTTTCCAAAGATAAGGGATTGGTCAAGGGTTATTCCGAGATATTTTGGATGGTAGTTGTGTTTTATTCTTTCCATAAAAAGCTAAGTTTAATTCTTCCTTTGCTGTATAATTGCTTAGATGAAAGGCACATACTTAGGTTTTATTGGGTTAGGGCATAGCCTCCACTTCCCATATTGGCTAGTGACCTCAGATCTTTAGTAAGGATATATTCTGCTTCCTCAAAATCCTTGGTTTGGATAGTTATTGTCATATCATCAGCATAGCAAAATTTTTCAGAACTGGTTTCTGATAAATCACTAGTATATAGATTAAATAGGAGTGGGGCTAGAACTGATCCCTGTGGCAAGCCATTCTTAATGGAAAAGGATTTACTAGTGGTACTTCTTACAAAAACCTTGAAGTATTTTTTTTTTTTGAGATGTTCTCCAGAAATCTTTACTTTAAGATACGGAATAGTTTTCTTCAGCTTGAGCATCAAACCGTCAGGCTACACCATATCATAAGCTGCAGTCAAATCAATAAAAGCCATGGAGGTTTTTAGTCTTTTGGAAACCAGTTTTGATCAATGAAGAGCCAGAATTTGCTCGCAGCAGCTTCTTTGGTGTGGAACCCAGCCTGGAACGAAGCAACCCTATCAACACGTCGCCATATTCTATTATAAAGTAATCATTCCAGAACTTTATAGCAAATGCTCAGCAGAGCTATAGAATGGTAGCTCGCTGGATCATCATGTATTCCCCCAACCAATTTTAGGATGGCAAGGGCTTGGGATAACTTGAACTGATTGGGATCTTTCCAGTGTTCAAAGCATTTGTATAAAATTGCCTTAGCCATCTTATAGCATGTGGTCCTAAATGTTTAATAAATATTTAAACTACCTGGTCCATAACTCACATTTAGTTTACTTAGCTTCTTAAGAAGAATTTTAGGACTATGGTTAAGCTACAGAAGGGGATAGATAGGGAAATATTGCATGCACCAGACCCCTCCCACCCCACAGAGCCAAGTATTATCAAGGCTTCCCCACAAATAATATTTCTATTTTGCTTCAGTCTAGGTAGCTTAATTTATTATCACTGTTCTAAATTCAATAGGCTATGATTGAAAAGTACAATCCGACAGAGCATTAGAGCATACTGAGAACACCTAATGTGATTTGGGACTGATGCCTTTTAATAAACGTGTAAAAATTAAGGGAACCTTCTTCTGCTGTTGACAATGCTGGCTGAGAATGGGAGTTGGCAGTTCAGCAAATAGGAGATCACCACACTGAGGAAGGCTAACCTAACAAATTGTATCACATTTGCCTGCAGTCAAGGTCTGTGTCCAATCAAGATATTATTTACTTATTTAGAAAATGTATTTATTTAGAAATTTTACATGGCTGCCCACTCACTCTTAGTGACTCTGGGCAGCTTACAAAAAAAAAATAAGATATGTACAGCTTCCTGCTGGAAGTGAAGGAAGAGAGAGAAAGATTTTTTAATTTTCCTTATGTGTTTCAAATATGTGTGAATGATCTGTTGTGGGACATTAACTTTAGAGCATATGTGTACCTGAGTTCCATTTAGTTGTGATTAGGGCTAACAGGAGTTCTGTTAAAGAAGCTTTAACATGTTAGGATCTGAAGATATTATTGTCATCCAACTCCAGAGCCCGCAGTCCATTTTACCAATGCATACGTATCCCCAGAGAGGTTAAAACAAGCAATGTTCTCCTACCCCCCCCCTCTCTCCAGCAGGCACTCACAGTGCCTCCAAATATGGTAATAACTTTATACATCACAGGTTGAACTTGCAAAAAATCAGTCCCAGCTTGTCTTTCCTCTTCGTTATGCTTGTGATGAGATCACGGTGCTCCACGGAGAGCTCAAATTCTTTAACTTGACAAAAGACATAGGTGAACATGTCACAGTTTTACAGTTATGCAGAGCTCAGATGCTATAAAGATAACAAGAGCTGTGCTTGCCCATGCTCTGAATCTGTGTTAATCTAAAATGGCTGCTCTGTAATACTTTAATTGCAGTTTCATGGCAACAAATTGCCACTTAACTGTAATAAATTTTCTTACAGCTAAGCCAGACTAACAATGCATGTGTGCACCTGAAAGAAAAGAGGACAATAGAAGTCCAGGACTTTCTGTTCAATGACATCAAGACACAGGGGAGCAAATAATGATCTAAGCCAAGATAGTCACATACCGAAGCCTTTCACATAAAGAAATCTTATACACACCGTAATCTCATTCCTCATGTTTATTAAACGAGTGCTGTTTGAAATACATTTCTCAGGCACTGGAATCTTGCAAACTTTTGCATCATTATGATAAATCTAATTGCCAGTAAATTATAAAGCTTTCTTTGTTAAGAATTTTAGTCTTTTAAACCCAAACAGTAAATGTTTAACACCGACAGCCAATCTTCCATTGCCATGCTATTAACATTTTAAAGGAGAGGCAGAGAACTTTTTCCTATTAAAGAGCTGTTGGCCCAAAGGAAAAATTGATCTGGCAATATAAGGGCACAACTATTGATAGATGAAACCAAAACTACAAAGTCGCCACAATTTGGAAAATTACATACCTCTCTTGCCCAACTTCCTCTCTTTTTGCCACTTCTTAGGGAGATTAAGACAAGTACTGAAATAGCCTGTAGCTGCTCTACCTCACTTTTAAAGGCAATGCTTGTTTCCTTCTTTTTGGTGTGAATGATTCTTTTTACAATGTATAATATAACCTAATTAAAGAATTTGAACCACAGAAAAAGTAGTCTTTCATTAGATACAGAATTTAGCTTGGAGAACTAAGTTTAAATGTTTCCATGCCTGTGGGATATGCACAAATCATCAGAAAACTGGATATGTAAAATTGGCTAGAGAGCTAGTCCTTTTGCAAAGTTAGCTCATTAAAAAGAGTTAACAATAGCTTTACTATTTCTGCATAAAACTAATATGACAATTGTACCTATTGACAAGAATGCTTTCACATTGGGTACAATTTCTTCTGAGTTTTTTGTGAGCTCCAACTATTTTTAATGCAATAGATCCTACTGAATGTTTGTAGGGCTATGGATGAATCCATGTATTATATACATAGCATTCAAGAAAGATGCTGTAAAAAATGTAACAAACCAGCTTTTTCCAAGTTAATACTCTCCAGCTGCAATGGAGTCCTACTTGTATACATTCACGATAATGATGGGAACAGCAGTTCAAACATCTCTAAGCAACACTAAGTTAGGAAGAAATGGACAAAGAACAAGCACGTTAAAATTACCTTTCCCGCTGCGAATCATAGATGATCTAATTTCGAAACTGTTTTGCCTAATACCGAATCACACTAGAACTTTCCCTCACCATGAAGATGTTTTTATTGTTTTGTAGGTCTTTAGTTTTTATCATGTTTTACCCCAATCTAGTTAGACGTTCCATCACATATTCATAGCCCCAAGAATCCTTCTCCAATTTAGCACATCAAAGCACAGACTCTATCACTTGCATGTGGATTATACTAACACTAGAGACATTTGTAATCTTATAAGGTCTGCAATTTAAGACCGTATTTTAAGCTTTCTATTATATAGGTAGCAGCGCTTCAAGAACCAGGCACATTAAAAAGCTTATTTGAAGTCTTTGACGAACTTCGATCTCTTCGTTGCTTAATGCCACACTATGGTTTATTGAAAGTTATTAGTCATCCTCTAGTATGTCTAGATTATATCACACAATAGTAAAACAAAAACAAAAAAACCCCAGTCCTAGCATGTTTTAACTCCAACGGCACAATGATGAATGCTTATATACAGAAAGAGTTTTTAAAAATGTATCTTCCCCAGCTAGAATGCGTGAGATTATGCTGTCCCAAAATAACTTTTCAGCACTCTTCTGCTAATTCCAACATTTTAGGGACATTTGGGACTTGCTTTGGGATGCAAAATACCTTTGCAAGCTATTACTTGGCCTCATGATTTTGTCCAGAACTATTTTCATACATTGAGTTTTTGTGTGTCTGTGTGTTTGTGTGCTGTAAAGACAGCACAATAATTTGCAGATAGGACACAGTTGCTTAGCTTGAAAATACAGTCTATTTGGCAACCCAAGGAGGAGTCACAGAGTCACTTTCCATCTTTACCTCCCACATTCAAATTTCCTTATCTGGCTCATTTGGAAATCAAGGAGAGAGTAAAGGGGATAACACCCCAAATTCAGTCACATCGCACTAAATCACTGTTGAACATTACAATCCAACTAGGCCAATGTTTCAGTGGACTCTGTAGGGAGTGCAATACATTTAACTATTGCTCTGATCAAAATTAAAATATGTACATTAAAATCCTTTACTTTTAATGAATTTGCAGTTAGCTTTTCCTATTTTTAGAGTTTCACCCTGGAGCCTCAAGTGCATGTATCTTCTTAGCCAGAAATAAAATGATGCAATACTTCTCACTCCAGAGAACATTAATATTTACCAGGAATGCATTTGGAATTTAAAATTTATGTCTGTCCTCAGTTTGCATGGATCACGATTACACAAAAGCATCTTACAGGCAAATCAACATCAAGCACCACCATAAATTTAGACTATAAATTACTCATGGATTACACTGTTATTTTGGGACAACCCAGCTTATCCTTGAATTGTTTTGTGGTAGTGGTGGTGATAAAGAAGGTATGCGAAATGTAATGAAAAGCCAGAACTCTGCACATTACATCTCCTAGTTAACATTCAGAGTTATTAGCCATTTATTGAGTAAAAAAAACAACCCTGCCAATCTTATGTAGTGTTATGTTTTAGGTAATACGTTGTTTCTGTATGAAATCAGATGAGTGTCCCTGAAATCACCAAAATCAAATTCAGCTTGAAGGACACTTTTTATCCAAAGAATATTTTAGACCACATTTGGCAACTTGTCAGCTGCGACCAGAATCTTTCATTCCTACCTATATAAAAAAATAGTATAATGATGTTGAAAGATTTACAGGACTACAGACAAAATGGGCCCAATTTTGGCCATCTGCCAAAAGCCAAAACAGATTTGTTCCATTTTAACCATGTACTTGTCATTTCATTGTATTTCCCCACAAAATTTCAGGACATTGGATAAGCCAGAGATTTCCAGGCATGTGGACTTTAGCTCCCAGAATTTCACATACCTGAAAACTGATTGGGAAATAACAATTAAAGCCAATCTATTAGCCACTTCCTTAACTCTATAAGCCAACAACTCAAATATTTAAAGTATTATTTCTCATTTAGGGACTTTGTCTATAAGGGGCACATACAAGACTTTAATTACAAGCAGCTTTTGCACACGCCTTGATTTTCCTGTACTGCTTTATGATCTTGGACAGGGATAGGCAATATTGGCTATGCTGACTCAGAATTCTGGGAGTTGAAGTCCACAAGTCATAAAAGAGCCAAGGTTGCCTACCCCTGGACTTGGATATATATGTATTACATACAGTATATACCTCTGCATGCACTAAGGTGATTGTCAGGCTCTCTGAGTATAAAGAATTAGATTTGCATCTTGGAAAAACATTGAAAAAAGTTGGCATTCATGCAGCAGTACTCATAATTGGGGAGGAGGGGGCTATTTCAAAGCAGAAAAATAAGTGTAATTATTTTCTCAGGATGTTTTGCTATAGAATGAGACAGTTTAAACAAAATTTTCACAACGAGGACACTTTTGAGTAACTTGGCAACTTAGAAACCATCCTAATTCCTAGATGTGCTTTTGAATTCACATAAAAATTATTATAGTTAGCAAGTTAATAATGTTAGGATAGATGTACGTTTCCTATCATTTGTGAAAATTGGATGAGTTAAGTGAAGCTAGCACAAAATTCTTTAAGTTAAATCTACCTGCCATTGAACATTACTGTTATAGAAATAAATCCTTGACATTACTTTTGAGTTTGGTAGCCCTGCTAAAAGTATTTCTTTGTATAGATTTCAGTGCATTCCTTTTTGCCAGGAAGCTACTGGAAAGCAGGAAAACGAGGTTTTAAAAATTAACTTATTGTGACAACTTCATTCCTTGATAGAAATTTGCCCCATTGCACTATAGTCCAAAATCAATTACAATTCCTTTCATTTTAAGTTTTTTATTATTTAAATACACCATACTAGAGCAAATGTCTCTGAAAATATCACAAATAAAAGATTTTTCTTCTTCATTCAGCGAATTAGGAGTAGATGAAAATTCTACAGTTGCTGCTATGAGCTTGATTTTTTTTTCCTTTTTCTTTCTGTGTCATGGGAAGTAGCAACATTAGGACAAAACACACTTACATGCATACATACATTGTATTTTACAGAGATACAATAAAAGTATTTGTGATAGGTTATCACAAGAGCCCCATCTTTCCATTAGCTCAGGTTTGAGTTTTGAACATTTCCTACAACACGTAAATTATACAAAGAGCAAAGAGAATGCTGTTAAGGTAAAACACAGGGTACAAATTCTCACCAGTGCCCTGCTAATTGTTAATGAGGGTAGAAAGCAGACTTGAAAGCTTATCTGTATTAGCTTCATTAGTCATTTGTCCCCACCCTGCCCACCCAAAGTTGTTCTCTCCTCCGGTGGATCTTTTTTTTTTTTTTCCATTTTTCTCTACAGTCTCCCATTAGCCCAGATTCATGGAGTTCTTAATGTTCGTTTTCAGTCATTTTAATACACCAATAAATGTGAGAAGGGCAATCAAGAGTAAAGAAGGTGCAATGGCATGGAGCTGGCACTGATGCTAGCTACAAAGGTGACTTGTCTACTGGAGACATGGGATCCATCTGTGATGAAGAAAGTTTGAGATGAAGGCACGCATTCTGCAGTACTCTGATCTTTTAGCAGACCTGCAAGAAATAAAAAGGGGCATCTTAGCTAAAATGCTTGATTTGAGCTGTACGTGACTGCTTTCGTCTTCTCGCGATTCACTTATTTTATTAAATTAGATTCCAACTGTGACTCGATTAAAGGTTTTCTGTAATACGCATCAAGTCCCTAAAGAGTTCAAATGGAGAAACAGACCGCAAAAATATTTTCTGCAGTTTGACAGCAAGATATACTTTCACCAAAGGGGGAAAAAAATGCTTCGAGTGAGAAATCCTACAGTCTCTCTTTATTTCTTTTACAAAAGATGCATTTCCTTTGGCCTGGGATTAAATGACATGCCTTGCCTTTGAAGAACCAAGTAAAGTGATCTTCTAAATTAGGAAAAAAATTCTGTCAAAGCATATAAGATACCCTCCCCTAGGCAACAGTAGTTAGCATGCTGCATAGCACAAAAACTAAATATAGACATTTTGGAATATTTTCCTTCCATTTAAGATTCCTCATCTGCTACGTTAGTTAATGTTACATAAACTCTGTAATATACGAAGTCAAACATGTGCCTCCACTGTGATGTGTTAATGAATTGTGATAATTAAAAATGCCTAGCTCGACAGAAATCTAACTTCCACAGATAAAGTAGAAACGATCGACAGTTTTCAAATGCAATCTGTTTGCAATTATGAAAATGAAATAATATATTAGATTTTTATGGTTTTTAAATGACATTTTGAATTTCCTAAGAAGTTTGTTTTTTTACCCTTCCTTGAAGTTACTAAAAGCCTGAGGTCTATTAGTAGCTACAACCCCCCCCCCCCACTTTCAAGCTAATTAAACTAGTGGAAGCTTGGCGGTTTAATTCCCCAGAGTTGATACTCAGTGTGAGAAAGGTAATTTGTCTGTCCAGAACAAAGATTAGGGAGCAGCCAGGAAGCATATTTAATAAATGAGCATCAAGTGTCCTCTACTATGGACACAGACAATACCAATTATGTAAGTACAAGGGAATTGTTGAATGATATGTAAACTAGAAGCTTCTCTGCAAGAGAAAGAATAGCAAAACATAATCTAACTCATGCTTTATTTAAAACTATAGGAGCTGGATCAAAGGGAATACTTTGGTCACCACCAATGAAAGGAAAACTTATACCCTGTAAAAACAGGCTGCGGGAGTTGGGAAAGAAGAAAAGAGAGAGAAAGAAATGGAAGCAAGTATACAACACAACCTAATAACTTGCCCTCTAGAGAAAGTGCCTCAGCTGTAAATGTGACCAAAAATCTGCAGAGGGTGGCATAATCATCTTTTAAAAGTTAACTTTAAAAATATATATGAAAATATTTATTACTTAAAGTTACTACTCACTCCTCCCTCACCAATACCTTTTGTATAACCACAAAGGTTGCATATTCTAGAAAGTTTTATTTTAAGCTACATATTATTGTGTAAAACTCAGGCACAAGCTAAGTTTGTAGTTTAAAATAATGGATCGGACCACAGGTATAATTACTGCTCATTCTGGAATACAGATAACTGCAAGACTGGCAAATCTTAAATGTATGGTTTAAGAGTCAGTAACTGATTCAAGAAAATTCTATATGTTCAATGGAGATGAACATTTTTGCTTCATTTCTTAAGACAGAGAATTTTTGTTTGAAAATAGAAACGTTGGCAGTTATTTGATTCAATGGGGCCATATGAATTCCTGACCAAGGTGTAGAAATTATACTAACTATGCACAGAATAAGCCGATTGGGCTAAATTCTATTACACTAATTTTAAAAATTGCTTGGCTGGCTTTGGGTGATTATTTAAAAACACATTCTGCTCTATCCTTTAAACAGATCTATGTTAGTGATTGTTGGTATTTATTAAAGCAATATACTGAGTTAGGCAGCATTCACAGCACAGTAGAGTAGCAGTTAGATTCAGCTGTTCCGTTTTAGATGACTAGAAGGCCCAATGAAGATACCACTACAGAAGAATGAAGAAGGGAGGCAGACACTAATCATATAAACAGAGTAAATCAGTCTAGGCTCCTCTGGCATTAGTTGATTGTGCATACTGGGTAACTGACCACAACTGAAACATCTAATTCTTCCCTCTCTGTAATGTACAGAATATTATCCCCAAAATATGCAGTACAGATGGAGGAACAAACTACTTGCTTCAAAAATGGTACATCCTTGATGTTGCTCAATGTGTGACAAAATGGTATTAGTTAAACCATTTATTAGTCTGGACTAGGATTACTCACTAAGAATGATATATTCCTGCCCCTATTCACACACCCTCAAAATCTTTTAATGTACTACAGCAACATAGTTAATATCCTTCTTTGGTTTAACTGTTCCGGATGGCAGATGGAGTCAGCTTTGCAGTACTAGTACTGTATGATAATTTCTATCTTCTAACTATAACTGCTGAAGCATATGATACATAGGGGGAAATGTATAAAGGAAAGACCAAGCATATTCAAACATGCTCACAGTCACCAGAAACAAATATAAAAGACCTTGATTACTTTTAAAAATGGAATTATTTATTAACCAGGAGACCAGCTTGTTTCCAGATTATAAACCAGTCAGATACCCAAACAGTACAAAGAGAATAGTCATCTTAAACCAGTCTATTTTGAAACAATTCCTATTAAACTCAAAAGATTTGTTCCCAAATAATGTGCATAGGACTCCTTAACTGCATCTGGCCTATTTAAGAACAAGACATGCAGGGTAACTACTAAAGAAATGACAATTATTAATTGTAGCAAGGTCCTACCTATTCAGGGAAGAGATGATAATTTTTCTGAATTATTTACCCTCTAAAGACAAGAGTGCATTTATATTCTGTTGGTTGCTTCGGAATTCACAAACTGCCCCAGGAGATGGGTTTAAATTTTATCTTCAAAATTCTTACTAACAGATAAATGTTATTTTTTTGTTATCCTTAGAATAGACATTAATGAAGTTCCTATTGTAAATCCATAAAAAATTACCAAGTGAAGTGTGCACTTTGTTTCAATGTAATAACTCAGTACTGTGCGATTGCCTGGGTTAATGATGAAAAAGTCAAATATACTATCAGAGCTGATGGAAAAATCCATCACCAATTTGAAATTAAAATTCATCTGTGGTCAATAAGATTTAATATCCATGCAAGAGGCGCTGTAAAGAGTAAATGAATCAATGTCATCAATACATAATCAGTATGAAATATGATGCGAATAAAATTATGTGCAAGACTTGTGCATTCAGAGTTTTCTGAACCAGCGAATGAACAGTCCCTTAACTGAAGGTTGACAGTAATTATTATAAATTAGGCATTGCAGTTATCAAAATGCACTCACTTGCATAGCTATGGGACTTATTAGGGAGATTAAAATAGATCTAAAATCTGTCCACTTCCAGCAAAGGTATAATAGAACTGTTGATCATCATTGTTTCCGATTCCAATAACTTGAGAAAAAACCATGTTAAATTTTAGCACCAGAAGTTAAGGAACATATAAACAATATGATCAAAAGGAGCTAAATGGAAGATTGTCTTGTCCCCCATCATCTGCCCAAGATTTGGCTAGGTCAAACTGGTAAACCAAACGCAGGTCAACTAGATTTCAAATACTACTGCAATGTTTTCATAGACCACTTTAGTAGAATTAGCTTAATAATCCAAGAAGCACTTATTAAGAAGTTTGTATCTAAGTTTTTAAAATCCATATACAAATTGGACCCAACTTAAACCAGATTCACTGTACTACTTAAAACACCCTCATGTTTAGACATGCATCCCATTAACTACTTTCAATCACGTGACACTGTTCGAAATAATATACACAGTATTGTTTGAAAAGACATTAATCGTGATGTAGCCTAAATGAGGCCTATTAGCAATTGTCGTAAAGTTACCTTCTGGTCTGGCAGTAGTGGATTACTCTGAAGTGAATTCAAATGGCCATTGATGAGAGCTGTGGGTCTATCATGTTCACAGAATAAACTGCCATTGATGTAGTGAAACCTATCTCCAGGGACCAGGCGGTTTCGGCAGGTTGAACAGGTAAAGCACTGGGTGAACATAAAATTAAACTTTGGTGTTAGGATTCCAAACAAACTCTGCATTGTATTACAGCAAAAGGTATATATAGATTTGTCCGAACAAAAGAATATATGACACTTGTTAGGACTCAGCAGTGTTTTCAAATGTACTGTTGCTCCATAAATCACTGGGCAACTTGTACATCTTAGAAATCTTTTCCCGTTTATGGCTAACCCTGGCTGATAAACTCGGAGGAGATGCTGGTCTAGTTCTTAAACAAATCTAAGTGCAGAAATGGCACTCTTCATGGAGGGACGGGAAGCACCGGAAAGAAACATTTTCTTACCTTAAGATGATAGACATTTCCTTGTGCCCTCATAACCAGCTCACTAGCAGGAATTGACTGCCCACAAGCACTGCAAGCGCCACTATTTCCAAATAACCTGAAAACAGAAAGAGGATGCTTATATGTTTCTGTGTGAATAAAGAAGTCAAAACCGAAACAGCCATTTTCAACTGATAAAATCCTCTTCCTTGTTTACATACTCCGGGATGCCATAAATTTAAAGGACGGAACACAGAGCAAACCGATGGAGAATTATT
>NW_015386822.1:559658-588334 GCF_001527695.2 Protobothrops mucrosquamatus
CTTGTTTTGGATACCAAAGTAAAATCTGGTCTTTTTATATATCTAGATTTGTCAATGGAATAGATTTCATTTTACCTGGCAAACTACTTGGTTCTACAGAAAAGTCAGGTTGATGGAATAAAACCAGTTCAAATTTACTATTTGATAAAGACCACTGTTTTAACAACCCGATACCACACCTGCAGTATATTTTGACCAGATTAAAAAACCTGAAGGACAGATTCCAATAAGCTGGTCTGAACTTGCCTTAGGGATACAGTAGGGAACTTCTTTTTAATTAGTAGTGATCATACGAGGTTGGTTTGACGGTTTTAGTAGAAAGAGACGAAATCTGTACTGTTCATTGAATCTGAACAGTAGTGTCAATTTTTCCACTTCAAACAAACCTCTTTCTCTAACCGTTCTGCTCTATTTAATTAGAATTATGTCTCGCTTATGTAGTTGCTTCAGACAGGGATCAAGAATACATCTGAGCAAGCTTGCACAAACTTGTGCTTTACCATTTATTCTAAAAATCTAGATGCTTAGCAAAATTAATATTGGAAGCTGCCTAAAAAATTTTAATGACTTTTTTTTCCTGCGTTCTATTTAGCTGGCTGAAAGTGCCTGCAGAAAAAAAAAAAGGATATACAATAAATTACAAGCAAGCAAAAACCTCTCTGGTGCATTATTCTCAGATATCTGTACAGGAGAGCCAAAATTCAGCACAGTGCTACACCTTGTAGTAGTACGCCTTGTAGTACTACACAGGTACTACAGTCCAATAGGAATTCCACCAGTAAAGCATTTAAAATATTTATAGCCAAAAGCTAACATCTGAGGCAGGAGTATAAGGGAAATATTCAACCATGGAACTGGTTCTTTCACCCTTAAGACACTTCTGTAAATGCAATCTATAAAGTACAAAAATAAAGACTACTGAGGCAACACCCCATATGCCTTTTTTAAAAAACATTCTTTCCATGCCAAAATGGGATGGTGGTGTGTGTGTGTGTGTGTGTGTGTGTGTGTGTGAGAGAGAGAGAGAGAGAGAGAGAGAGAGAGAGAGAGAGAGAGAGAGCTGTTTAATTACTGGCTGCTGAACTAGAACACCCCCTCAACGCATTCATGTGCATCAGTCTATCAAGCCATTTACTCAAATTAAAAGTGTAATCCTTCAAAATGCCTCCTTTCAAATCAGTTTAAAAGAGCTCAAGTTCACCTGAAAAAGATCCAGTAGGTACCTGGCCTCTTAAAATTCTTCCTTAATTGCATCAAAAACTAGTTTGCATTAGGACAAACAAAACTGATGTTGAAAGAGTGAGATGAGTGCTTTATGTAACTAGAGATATTTCACTGTTTATTCATCTACATCCAGTATTCCCGAGCCACTGAAAAATAAGCCCTCTAGCAATATGAACGTAAACATTACTAATGGGCTACAATTTTGGGTGTGTGTCACCACATCAACAGCTGATCAACACTTTTACAACATACGTACAAAAAACTCATCGTTCTAAACACCTTTTATTGAAAATACCACAGTGAATCATTACTTTATCCGTTCACAATCCCAGCTAGCTCTATCCTTGCTTTTTTGTTTGTTTGTTTGTTTAAGGTGGCAAAGAAACCCAATTTTACTTGTGCAAGATAGGTTTTAGCAGCTAGCTGTGAGCTGAAATTCTTAAAAAGTTCAGGAAGTTAATTTATTCACATCTCTCCCAACTTTTCTATTGTTATCCGGGGAAAGACATGCCCTTATAAAATCAGGCTTCTAGTTCTGAACTGCTACCTACAGATGGGGTGATTTCCACCTCAAGCTGTCCTTCATATCTGCGCATCTTCTTCAAAGAACCAAACTACTTCCCCTCTGCCCAACTCACCTGATATAGTCGTTTCTGCACAGGATCATGCCACTCTTCGTGTAACAGGATGTACCAATTTCTCCCAGCTGGGCTTGGCAGCAGGAGCACTTCAGGCACCGACTATGCCAATAGCTATCCATGGCATAGAGCAAGAAGCGATCAGCAATCTTTCCCCCGCAGCCTGCACATCTTTTCCATGAGAGGGAGCCACTGGTGACAGGGGGGGGTTGCGAGCTGCTCCCTGGGTTCACCATGGTCTGGATAGGGGGGGAAAAAAGGAAGGAAGGAAGGAAGGAAGGAAGGAAAGAAGGAAAGAAGGAAGGAAGGAAGGAAGGAAAAGAGAAGAGTGGGTTAATTTTCAGCAAACAGCCCTGTGCAATTTGCCTGCTTAATGCAGCCCTTCCTAAGGGGAGAGAGAAGAGAGAAAAATGGGGAACAGCCACTTGTTTACTTTTCAAAGTCTTTGTTCTGGGTTAATTAGCCGCCTCCCTTCCAAGTTGGCTAGTGGTGCCCAGTGACAGTTTTCGCTCGCAATGCTCCTGTCAAACTTAGAGTGACCCCCGCTTTGTTTGTTGCCAAGAAAGTACACACACCTGGAGTCACACAGTCTGCTTGGCCCTCCCAGATATAAACGGCTGGGGCCCACATCACTAAAATTGGAAGGGCGGAAAAACTAGTCAGAAGAGCACCAATTACACTTCTTGCGAAGCACAGTTGTACTACTTTCTCACCTTTAGAAGAGTTCAGGAAATTGTTTAGTTCTAGGTAGGAGAGTAATCTTTTGAAAAAAAAAATACTCAAAAGTTGTGAAACTGGTTTTTCAAGGTCTCCTTTTTCATGCCATTGTTATTTGCAGGGGCTCCCAACCATGATTGTCCTAATGTATTTGTTCTAAAAAAGATCAAATGAAGGGGAGCCCCACCTCCTGAAAAAAATAATAATGGATCACTAAAGTTTAAGAAGCCTGTTAACTTCCTATACAAACAGAATCTACCTTTGTTTTGCTAATCTGCCCTTGATCAGCAATTTAGATGCTAAATGCTTTGTTGCCCTAAAAAAAAAAAAAAGTTTTGTGGTAATAGCAGAGGTATAGGTTATTCAAGTGTGCCCCACTAGGAAACAGCTAAGCACAGCTGTTTGTAAAATTGCTGTTTTTGTTTAAAGATTGTGTACACACTCACAAAGAGATGTGTTTGTTGCTTTCTAATAAACACTTCTAAAAGCAGGGCAATGGAGAGATTAATAATAGAACCAATTCATAAAGCTTATTCCAAACAGATTAATTTGCTCCAGCAGCCAAAATAGGAGTGCCCCTTCTGTCATTTCTGTAATAAAATATCAAGTTGTTTACTGCCAATTTAGCAGCACATTTTGCCTTTGTCCTTCCTAAGCGCACTTTCTCAACCTAAGGCATCTATTTATTTAATAAGACCCCCCCTTTCCCAAGGGAAAAACAGTGCAAACTTTCCTCGCCACTTGCTTAACTTCATTTCAACAGCAGCTTCAGGTTCCTTAAAATAGGCCATTAAAAAAAGAATAAAACAAACAGGATTTCCTTCAAAATAACTCCTGATCATATGTTTCAGATGACCACACAATAAACCAGACTGAGAACTGCACCAATTAAGACTGTAACTAAAAACCCCAAGACTTGGGAAAGAGAACCACTCTAAAAGCCATTAGCATTGCATTTCTCTGAATGCACCATATACCTTTATGTAAATTGATTTCTGATGCATTTAACTCGCGGAATGGCCTTTTGTTACTACTTCCAGCAATATGAATCTGCAATTTCTTACTTTTATTTAAAACAAACAGATTTCAAATTATATAAAGCGCACTGAGATCGTCTGTAGGCAGACAAACACAAACCCCACTGATTTGCTCTTCCCTCCACCCCCCCCAATCTGCTTTGAAAGGTAAATATTATATATAAATGAAACGTTACAGGGACAGAAGTGTCCAGTAACCCCATTAAGCTAAAGCTCTTAAGGACAGGCAATACCTTAATGCTGATTAAATCTAAAAGAGGCCAAATCAAGAGGGCTGACCAGAAAGTGACTCCCTGATAACTAAGGACAGGTCCTCCTCAAGTTTCATTTGGAATTGGAGGGGTGACAGAGCAAGAGAAGAAAAGCTTTTAAGTTAAATAGGCTTCCTCTGGTAATTACACAGCTAAGCAATTTAGGTCCCGGAACGGAACAGAGGCAATGCAACAAAAAGAGAGAGAGAGAGAGAGAGAGAGAGAAAGAAAGAAAGAAAGAGAGAGAGCTGGCAGCTAGAGGCAAAACACACCCTCCCCTCCTTTTAACAACGTCTCTTGTGATTTTAATGGAGACCGAGGGAGGAACGAACGAAACGTAGAGCTTTGCAATTTGTTGTACAAAATCGGGGATGCTTCATTCACGGCTTAGTTTTAATTAGGTTGATTCGTCAAGATTTCTCGCGAACAAAAAAGGAGGGAGAAGAAGAGAGAGGGAAAACACACACACACACACACACACACACACACACACGCAAAACAGCTCACTTTAGAGTCTCTTCCCCCCCCCCCGGCAACCTGCCACTGTTTCAAAATAATGTGACTACAAAGAAAGTGGGGTGACGGTCCTCTCCTCCCAAGCTTCGGGACTCGCAGGCGGATTTCGGGCAAAGGGGGAAGCGAGGCGCGCGCGGGGCAAAGCGCTTCCCCCCCCCCCAACCACCACCACCACCGCTACGCCGCCGCGGGGCAGCCCCCGCCACCGCTCAGCTGGCAAAGCCTGGCAGGCAAGCAGCCCTCGGCGGGTCCCGACCAGAAAAGGCTGGCGATGACTTCCAGTTCCGGATCGGGATGGGGAGGAGGAGGAGGGAGGAGGCGAAGCGGGCTTGGGGAAAGGGGCCCGATTGGGAACCGGTCCAAATAACAGCCCGGCCCCAGAAAGAGGCGCCCCCCCCACCCCCCGCCGTCTTACCTGTTTCCCCTCTATGGTGCAAGAGGCCGTGGATAACGTGGCGGAGGCGTCGGGAGAGCCCTCGGGAGACGGAAAGGTTTTCTCGCCCGAGAAAAGGGGTCTCTTTCGCCCGCTTCTTGGGAAAGCCACTCCCGAAGGCTGGGTTGGGCGAGCGCGGGGTCCTCAGCTCGGGAGAATCCCCAGCCCCACGGGCTAGGAGCAGCGGGGAGAGGGGGGAGAGGATAAAAGAGGCAAATGTCCGGGAAAAGGCTGCTTCAGCCCTGCGTTCTTCTTCTCTTCCTTCCTTCCTTCCTTCCTTCCTTCCTTCTTTCGACCGCCGAGGCTTCCCCTTCGAAGGGAGCTGCACAAGAAGAGCTTATTCGCGGCTGCCGGGCTGCCAAAAGCGAGCGCGGGCGCCTTCGACGTCGCCGCCGCCGCCGCCTGCCGCAATCGCTGGGTTAAGTTTTGGCAGAGGTGGCCGCACTTCGGAGAGCGCGCGCGCGCCTCGCTCTTTCCCCCCACGGCCCCTTTTCCGCCGCCGACACCTCTTCCTCCTCCAGCCCTGCGGGAGGCTCCGGCGGCTTGCCAAAAAAGCGGCTCTTCGATGCCCACCAACTACGGTCCTGGGGCGGAGGAAAGGAGCCGGAGCGCAAGAGAAGGGACAACGGCTGCGGCTGCTGTTGCTGTTGCTGCTGCTTCTCCTGCTGCTGCTGCTGCTGCTCCGCCGAGCAGGAGCCGCGGAGGTGTTGGCGGCGGCGGCAGGCAGGACGTGCAGGGAGGCCCCTCTCGCTAGCGCCCTCGCAGCTTCTCTGCGCCGCTCTTGCCCATGTGTTACTGACAGAGCAAAATCCCAACTGCTCGCGGCTCGGCCCCTCGCGTCACGGCGCCTCGGCCAATCCGCCCGCAGCTTGTTCAGGCGGAATAATAAAACCTGCCAATCGCGAAGGAGACAAAGGAATGTCTTTGGGAAGGGACGGGAGGGGGGTGTGGGGGAGGCCGCGGGGGCGCAGGGGAAGGCGGAGAGGAGACGGGGCTTCGTTAAGTCAGCTCCGAAGCTCCGCCGCGGCCAGAAGCCTGGGCAGGCGAGAGAGGGTGGCGCCGCCCGGGCCGCTCCGTCCCTTTCCGCTCTTTCCTTGGGACCGGAGACCTTCTCCGCCTCATTGATTAGAGCGCAGGAAGGGGAAGGGCGGGGGGGGGGCTGCGTGGTCCTCCCGCCGGGGTCTCCACCCACCGGGTTTACTCGGGGCGCGGTCCCGACCCGTCCCGTCCCTTGTTCGCTTCATTCGCATAAGGCAAGAAGGGCTCGTTTCTCCCTAGGATCCCATAGCGGGACTTAGGTAGGAGCGTCTCACTTCGGGGGGGGGGGGGGAAACACAACTTGGGACCCGCAATAGACGTAGACTTCGTAATCTCTCTTCCTCTCCCTCCCCCCCCCCCCCCCCCCCCCCCCCCCCCCCCCCCCCCCCGAGTTCACTGCAACACAAGCCGCCTTAAAGTCGGCTCGGGGGAAGCGGTGCGGTGTTCCCGCAGGGTAGAGCGTAAAATTACAACCCCGGGGGAGGGTGTTACTCGCTTTGCGCCGGTTGACGTGGGGCACGGTCCCCTTTCGGACTTCTTGTTTATTGTGCCAATAGACGGGCACGAGAGCGCGAAGCCGCCTTGCTTAACGCCGGACTGGATGGAAACGCGCGGCTGGGCGAAAGGGCCAGTTGTTTTTTTTTTTGTCCCTTAGATGTGCGTGGCGCTGCTCCGTGTTGGGAGAGTTTTTTTACAGGTTAGGTGCGAGGAAGCTCTTGGCATGGCAACAGTGCAGGGCGGCCATCCAAGGGAAGGAAAGCGCCCGAGTGCGTTTCCAGCCCCTCTTCTCCGCGCCTCTGCAACGAAGCGGAATATATGGGAGGGTAATTTGCACACAGGGGTGAGGAGAGGAGCACTTCTTTTAGTGCCCGCTTCTGTGAGTCTCCGATTTCACAAAAGTTGCTCGCTCTGGAGATTGTTTCCATTCTTCTCTCTCTCTCTCTCCCCCCCCCCCCCCCCAGTTTCTATGAGTCACAGTAAAAGAAGAAGGGGGGAAAAAAATCTATTTTCCCCTTAAACCGAGTGGTTTAAGTGGACCGTTCCCCCTCCATTTTCCCTCGTAGAGTGAAGGAGCTGGATCTGCGTCAAAAGCATCGCCTGGAAGGGTTGGACAGCTGCATCGCAGCCACCTGGGATGTTCTTGACACTTGCCCAGAAGTCTTCTGGGAAGCTTCTGGACACCCATATACACTGGTCACCCTGGGGTTTAGGGGCACCTCCTAAACTAGAGAGGATGAGCGGGTCTTGCTTAAAGCGCTGCTCCTTCCTCCAGTTCAGTGGTTCTCAACCTGTGGGTCGGGACCCCATTTGGGGTCGATCGACCATTTCATGGGGGTCGCCAAGCAAGGCTGTCCGCCATTTTTTTTGTCCGCCATTTTCCCCCCTTTTCCGGCGGGTGCCTTACCTCCCTTGGGCTGGGCCTGCTGGTGGTCGGCCTGCTCCGTCTCTGCCGCTTGCCAGCTACGCCTCGGCCGGCGCAGGGGGTGGAACCACGCATGCGCGGCGCTCCCGGGCAGGGAAAGTCCTCGACTTACAACCGGTTGGGTAGTCCTCAACTTATGACCGGTTTAGTCCTCGACTTACAACCAGTTTAGTCCTCGACTTACAACCAGTTGGGGTCGCGGCATTAAAAAGGTTGAGAACCACTGCTCCAGTTCCTTTCTTCTGAGGGAGTGGAAATGGAGAAAGCACCCTTTGCCTGCCAGTTTATGAAAAAAACAACAGTTTTTTTTTGTCCCATCAATAGAAAGACAATAAGTGAGGAGAGAAGTGAAGAAGAACAGTTTCCTTGATACCAGTTCTCTGCTTTAATCTCCATGGATTTGGAGAAATGACAGTGGAAGACCCTGCTTCTCCCACTCCTATGGGTCTTTTGGGTACCTGTACTGTCCCCCTCCTACCCATAAGTTGGCAAGAGAACAAGAGAGAGGTGACTTTTGGGCATGGGAGGTGAGTCCTGAGACAACTGACCTTGAAAACCATTGGCCTGTAACCAGAGGGGAGATGTGCCCACGGCAGGCTCTTGCCTCTAATCTTACCTTGGCACAAGATGCCTCAGATAAATCAGAGGGCACACCTTGGTTGGAAGATGATGGAAGATAGTCTTTTTTGATTCAGGTTAAGAAAATGCAGGTAGAAAAACTCCCTTCGCAATTGTTTTGAGCATCATGTCCTTNCCTTGATATATATATATAGCACTTCAAACTAATCGTCTCCATTTCATTTCTTCCTTGTGAATAGTACAACATAATTCCCATCGTCCACAGTATATGGTAATTCATTTTCAGCAAAGAAAGTATTTAGACCTATTTATCGGATAGTCTTTGTGTAAGTTAGAATTGTGAATAAACCCTTAAAAAGTACTAGCCTAGCCATTCCACATATAGTCATTCTGAGGCTGAAAAGTGTACTGTATAAAACCTAGCTGCCTGATTACCTGATACATTTTTATTCATGGTCAAGAAAATGAATATTTGCAAATCTTTATAAAGGCTAAGCCTTCTTATATGCAAAGAGAGGGCTTTATTATTGTACAACATGAAACATCTCTCATAAGCTCTCCTTTATATCTCCATCCCTGCTGTAACAATTCCATTAATTTGAACTGTGTATTTAGACCACATTACCAATAAGTGGAGAGTCAGTTTGGTGTAGTGTTTAAGGCATGAGGCTAGAAACAAGGAGACTTCAGTTCTAGAATTCTCCAGGACACAAGGCCAACTGGGTGACCTTGGACCAGTCATTTTTCAAGTGGCAAACCACTTGAAAGGACTTGTCCAGGCACTCTCTGTGAATCAGACATGATTGAATGGAAGAAAAACAATAATAAGTATAACTTGTTCCATTAACACAGAATGAAGCTGGCTCTCATCAAAGCACTGGTCCTCAAATTGCCTCCAACTGAAAATCAGTTTAGGTCTAAGTATTAATACTGATCCTAGAGGTAATAAATAAGGGAGTCAAACCTGTTTCTTTCTTTTTTTAGCAGAAATTTCAGAATTTTGGACCTGGTTGAATGCTATAAACATTTGGCCAGTTCTTCATGCAATCAAAATTCCATCTTTTGATCTGTTGACTTGAGAGGGGGAAAAAGCAAAACATTCCTCTCATCAAAACAGTAGTTATTGATTTTAAATACTCCTTGTTGAAATCAATGGGGAGTTCAGCTTAAAAATTAATGCTACTGTAACTCAGTGTTATTAATACCCCATAAAATTTTAAAAGAGGCATATGTTTTACATTTGTCTGGCAGTTAACAATGCATCGTGCCATTTAAAAAGGCAATGCCATCATTCTTTAAAACAAACAACGAAGCAAACTTCAGCAGAGCACAGACTAGTTAAAGGAATTAAATATCCCACGGCGTAAAATTCTAATGAAAAAATGAAATATTAATTCCATGAATAGGACAGTTGTTGCGTCCCACACATAACAAAGTTATACGCAAACATCCTCAAAGAGGAAATATTAATAAAGGAAGCCTTAAGTACATAGAATTCTGCACTTTCATGGAACTTTTAATAGGTATTTTATAGTGTGCTTTGTTGAGTCAAAGCATTTAAGAAGAAACATTTGGATGGTAAGTGAAAGGTTATAGAAATTAATTTTTAATTTCTCAATTTAAAGGTAGTCTACTGTAGTCAATCATGACTTAATGTGATCACCTGGGATCAATCCTGGTAATCACATTGACAAGTCCATATAGTATCTTGGCAATAGTATGGAAACAGCTTTCATTATCTTCTTTTGGTATGTATTTTGAGCTTCCTGCTCCGTCTCAAAGCATTAATTGATTTGAGGCTGTATTATAGTCAAATTTAACTATGATTAGGCAAATCACAATGACCTGTGTCATATGTAATGTTAAGCCTTAAATCAGTGGTTCTCAACCTTTTTAATGCCACGACCCCAACCGGTCGTAGGTCAAGGACTAAACCGGTCATAAGTCGAGGACTAAACCGGTCGTAAGTCAAGGACTAAACCGGTCGTAAGTCGAGGACTACCCAACCGGTCGTAAGTCGAGGACTTTCCCTGCCCGGGAGCGCCGTGCATGCGTGGTTCCGCCCCCTGCGCCGGCCGACGCGTAGCTGGCAAGCGGCAGAGACGGAGCAGGCCGACCCCCAGCTGGCCCAGCCCAAGGGAGGTAAGGCACCCGCTGGAAAAGGGGAAAAAAATGGCGGACAAAAAAAATGGCGGACAGCCTTGCTTGGCGACCCCCATGAAATGGTCGATCGACCCCCAAATGGGGTCCCGACCCACAGGTTGAGAACCACTGCCTTAAATGATAGCTTATATTCCACAGTGGCTGAGATTTATGCTAAGCAAAGCTACATTGATAGATGAATTGAGCCACTGCTCCGTACTCAAAATTATTTCTAAATCAGAGGGAATCCAGCAGCATGTTTTTTAACTAACAGGGCAGGTGGTTTTATGAGCTGTTTATGCCTTTTAAAAATTTGTCACTTGGAAGGCTCTTCTGAGTGACAAATTTTCCTCTTCCAAGTGATAAACTCTTCCTCACTTTTAAATAGGACAATCAGATTTAGGCTGCATAGATCTGGACGCCCACTAGACAGCAACAGAAAGCTACTTAGAATTGTAACACTTTGCTATCATCTTATGGCCACTGCAATATTATAGCTCTGCTTAAAAGGCTTTTGTAAGGATATAATATGATAATGGTTTTTTTTGGTCAGTGACCAGATAAAATAAATATATGCAAACAAAACAGAGCAGGAACTCATCTACACAAACATGGATAAGGATAAACTAGAAGGAACTGTGCATCCTGCTTCATGCACTTGGATATAAGGAAGATACACAATATAATGACATGCATCCAAGACAGGTAATAGCTAGTGAACACGGCACCACTGTTTTAGTTAAACGTGGTCTGAGAATCAAGTAAATTTTTTAAGCTGAGTACACATCACGTGGGAAAACTCCCTCTATGAGAGAGTTGGGCTGTTCCTAAATGTGACATATTAATATCAATCGATCAATCATCCAAAAGGTTAAGACAACTATTGAAAAAGCCCTTTTTCTTCCACCGATCAAGCTGATAAATCCTCAGGCCAACGATAAGACCCAAACAGACTCGTAGAGCTGTTAAAAGTGGTTGTTCAAGTAAGTTTACTAGTTTAGACTTCAAAAGTAGTCACCACCAGCACTGACAATTTATAAGGTGTGGAATGAAAATGTGTTTATGGGTATGTAGAGAGAAAATACATAATAAAACCTTAATTCTTTTATGAATTCATTTTCTGATCTGCATTTTTCTTTTGCTTCTCTCTCTCTCTCTCTCTCCCTCTCTCTCCCTCTCTCGCTCTCTCTCGCTCTCTCTCTCTTTGCATAAGGGGTATATTTTATTTATGACTTTAAACAAAATATCAGCCACCATTCCAAAAGCTCTGCTCAGGGCAACATAAAATAAAAGCAAAACAAAACAATAAATCAGAGAACTTTTCTAGACAATTCAACACATTGCCTGCAGACCTAACGGCATGGCATGGTGGCAGACCTGTGCTTTTAAACATGATTCTTCCCCAATCATATATAAAGAACAAGAGAAGCTTAAAACAAAAGGAGGATATAATACTTTCTTCCTCCACCCTACAAGACTGGACTCATACTTTATATCGCAGCCTTTTCCCCCTTAAAATCATTTAGAGGTCACAAAAACCCATCAGCTGATTTGTATATACAAGAGACTTATGTTAAAGGGGTAGAGAAAGACATTTGTTTTATTTGTGTCCGATTAACTAACAATTATGCCCTCTTCTGCTTGACATGTGTCAAATACTAGAAATTAATTTGGTGGTTCAGGGCAGAATTCAATACCGGCAAACGCTTCATCACTTGTTCCCAAAGCATCTGCTTGGATATTTTAAATAAAACTCTATTTTGCACAAAATAGAGCAGAATCGCTACTTTGCATTACACACACACACACACACACACACACACACACACACACACTGAATAAAATAAATCTGCACAAAAAAGGGGGAATGAAACGGGTGTCTTAAAAATGCATGTTGTTAAGTTGTAGGTATAGATGCAAATTTAGGAAAAAGCACACAATCTACCCTTATACATTATTGACGTGATTTGGGCAGCCCTTCAAGTAGAGGATGTCTTCATTTAAAAGTCTATAAATTAGGTCACATGTCCACTCCCCACAATTGCAGCCAACCTTTGCAAATCTTCCACCATTGCATCAATTGGATCCTGGCTCTGAAAGGAAAATTCCCGACTTGCCCCTCCTTGAAAAGATACAATTCAGACATATTTCGTGATGAAAAACGGGTTTCCGGCTCTTCCTACTGCGTTTTCCCCATTCGAGCTGAGGCTTCTTTTCACTTTGTCACTCGTATTAGGAATCTCCCCAAAGGATCCTCTCCTGAAAATGCTCTTCAGTCTCTGATTCCTTTGTGGAGAAGGCAGGAGAAGTGTAGGGATAACTAGTCCAGGCACATTCTGATGGAGCCTCAGGGCCAGGCTTTTCAGATCCAGATTACAAAACTCCAGACAGACACCAGACAGAAGCAAGAGTTTAGTTTTCTGTATTTCTTTGCTGTCATCTAGTACAGTAGTCACTGGGTACTCCAGTCATATGTAGTTGGAAACTACTAAACTGTAAGTTAGACTGCATTCCAGTGAAATATGTGTAATTGGCGTAGAAAAAGGCTTAAAGTAAACAATGTGAAGGATATTTTGCCTTGTGATACTTGCATGTTCCTCCCTCTCCTCCTCCTCTTTCTATTTTTTTTTTATTTATTTTTTTACAGAGCACCTTGTTGCTACTTGCTTTTTGTCTTCTTTTTGTCAGCCAAAGACTATTTCATGTTTCTGGACTTTTTAGAGTTGTGACAGCTGGTTTTATCCAGCTTTTTAAAAACCGCTTCCTTTTCCTTATGTTTATCATTGTGATATAGAAGAACTTAAGAAATTTTGTATGAAAGGACAACATACAAAATATCCACTATGACACTTAACATCTCAATTAAAGATATTTCATCCTCTGTAAAACTATAGAAGAACAATTCTTTTTGATTCTTTCACTTCTCCATGATAACATTGCAGAGATTTGGGAACGAGCTGACCTATAACCCTCCAAGACACTATTTTTTACAACGATAGGAAATCAAGAGCCTTTTTGTTTGCATAGTTTGCCTTGAAACAAACAAACTTAATTTTATAATGAAAAGTGTCTTTGAAACCGAGTTTTTGTTAAGAATATTTTAGAAACTCCAGTGTCTGGAATAAGCTCCTTGGTCACAAATGATCCATCTTACTATAGGAGAAACAAGATTTTGCTTAGGTTTGCAAAAGGACTTTTCAGTGGCATATAAATCAAAAAGGCATCGTGTTTCTCTAAACCGATTATATAGCAATTGAATACCATTGCTTTGCATTCTAAACAAATCAGATTGGTACCGTTTTTGTTATAACAATTTTTCGTACTGATGATGGAGGAGTTTGGAAAAAAGTCACCTAAGCAAGCCTATTTCCATCTGTCATAGCATTTACCCAAACAGACTTAGTGATAGATTAAAAAAAAAAACTGCACACAAGTAATCACTATGTGACATAGGTCTCACATATCAATAAGGTCAAACTAGGGTATAAAATGAGAGCAGGTTTGGTGTAGTCTTTACAGCATTGGTTAGGAACTGGAAGTCCATGAGTTCTAGTCCCATTTTGGGCACAAATCCAGCTGGGTGAAGTTGGGCCAGTCCGTGTCTCAGCCCTAGGAAGGAAGCGGTAACAAGTCAACTTCTGAAATCTTGCAAAGAAAGCTGCAGGCATTCGTCCTGGCAATTGTAAAGCTCTCTGACACTATGGCTGTAAAAGAAACTGGCAAAGTAATAAGATGAAATATGGTAGCAGGGTCATTATATCAGAATAATGCTTTTGGTGATTTGAAGGTTAATATAGCTGCTTTTTAAAATGTGGGAAAACACAGCTATAACTCCCACTCACAGTAACAAAAAAAGTAGATGTACTTGAACCACAGCGCCACCTGTTGTTGTCATTTATTTCTGCAATAAAAGAGTATTATTTTTAAGGAAAATATGGTAACATTCATGTGAACTAAAAACATTTTGGGGCAACAAATTATTTTTCCACGTTTTTTTCTAGTAAACCTTTGCACTAAACCTGGGCATTTGAAGCTATGGTATTCATATTTATACATTTTGTTTCATGTTGTTTATTTGCTTAATAGTGTCCTCGCCTTTAAGCCTTTCAGCCATGTCTATCAAGATACGATCCAGGGCAAAATTATACAACTTGGAGCTTTGGGGAAGTTTTGGACTTTAAAGCCCACCAGCTTCATCCAGTGGCAAGAGATATATGTTTATCACATTTTTAAAAAAAAAAAGTCCTGGAAAAGTAAAGTTTCCTTTGAGAGAAGCCTGACTCCTAAAGATAGTTTGGGCCCTCTGGAAGAATGAACTTGCATTTTTGTTTTAGATGTTTAATGTCCTTTTCAGTCTTTATCAGCAACAGTATAGTGGAATAGAAAGATCTTGCAAATAAATTTAGATAACTGCCATCAAGCTCTTGTCCCAATGCCTAGAGCAGTGGTTCTCAACCTATGGCTCGCGACCCCATTTGGGGTCGATCGACCATTTCACGGGGGTTGCCAAGCAAAGCTGTCTGCCATTTTTTCCCCCTTTTCCGGCGGGTGCCTTACCTCCCTTGAGCTGGGCCAGCTGGTGGTCGGCCTGCTCCATCTCTGCCGCTTGCCAGCTACGCCTCGGCCGGCGCAGGGGGCAGAACCACGCATGCGCGGCGCTCCCGGGCAGGGAAAGTCCTCGACTTACGACCGGTTGGGTAGTCCTCAACTTATGACTGGTTTAGTCCTCGACTTACGACTGGGTTAGTCCTCAACTTACGACTGGTTGGGGGTCGCGGCATTAAAAAGGTTGAGAACCACTGGCCTAGAGGCTGTTGGGGGAATGGATGTGGAAGGACAAAATCAGACTCAATCCTAACAAGATTGAGTGGCTTTGGATGTTGACACCACTTAAGTCTGGGGATTTGCCACCTTTAATTATAGATGAGGCTGCATTTCCACTTTTGGGACAGCACACAATTGGTGTGTTGTCCACCTCCTGCTCGAAGAACAGGTGGAAGTTTTAGCCAAGTAGACCTTGGTATAGATATTTCTTTTGTATGGCAGTGACCATTCCTGGACCGGAAGGAGCTTCTCATAGTGATTCATGTCTGAGTTAACCTCTTGCTCTGCTGCCATTTTATGATAGACCCAGTTGAAAACCTTAAAGATGAGGGCAAAGCTACATATATAAATATCATGAAACAAACATACATAAATAGTTTGGACTATTGCAATGCATTCTGTGTGAGGCTGCCCTTGAAGACCATTGGGAAGCAGAAGCTGGTGCAGAACGCATGAGCAGTAATGGACATGCCTTGCTTTGACAGCTGCACCTGATACTAATAAGCTTCCAGGTGCAATTCATAAAGGCCTACATGGGCTGGGGTCTAGCTATTTGCGGGGCCATATAGCTTCTATGATTTCTGCTCATCCTGTGTCAGATCCTGTGTTATGCTTTGAGGCCTAGCCATGAAATAGTGCCATCTGATGGGGTCCAGAAAGTGATCCTTCTCTATCAGAAATCCTGGCCTCTGGAATAGTATTTCTGCCAGAAATCTCAGCAGCACCCCCACCCTGCTTTCCTGTAGATATTGTAAGTTCTGAAAACCATTTTTTTTTTATCTCAGTCTTTGGCCTGGAATGAATGAGTGACTCCCTCGAGGTATGGATTGTGTTGCAGAATGTGAGATATTTTTTTTTTCCATTCTTTGCAGAACGGCTTGTTTTCATATTCTGTTTTAATCCTAAAAGCCAGCAAAGCTGTTTGCAATATGGTGGCATCATAAATACGATCAATTAATCAATAAATAAAATTTATGTCACGGACAGTTGCTGTTTGGTTTACACATAATTGTCAAAATTTCATACAGATTAATTTAATGTAGATTAAAACGTAGGGGACGGACATCCTGATTCCAAAATATTTTGAAAGTTGCTCACCTCTGGATCCAAAGAGTCCTTATGATTGTGTGTGTGTGTGTGTGTGTGTGTGTGTGTGTGTGTACATATATACTAGACAACCCATGTCCTATTGGGTCATCATTTCAAAGATATTTCCTTACCTAAGCAGAAAAACAGAATGACCAAGGGAGGCAAAAAAAAAAAAAAAAGAATGGGAGAAGGAGCAACTTCCAACTTTGTGCCAGCTTCTCCTCAAGTTTCCTTGTAGGAATCTGGTAGGGAACATTACGGTAATCTTCCCCATTACCGTGTCTCACCTCACCTCACTTTACTTTCCAGCAGGCATTACGCAAACTAGATAACATATTACCTAGTTTGAATAATGAAATGTCTACAAGAAAACAATCAAGCTCAGAGAACAACAAGGACCCCTCATGTCACCAAAATTGATCATGTCACTGCAGCAGCAGCGCAGCAGCCTAACCTAACCTAGTTTGCCAGCCAGTAGTACTGAAGCAACCACAACTTCCCCAAATTTTATTTCCTCAGGAGTCATTGGATCCCAGATTTTGGATAAATTCTGTAAGTTGGTCCATTTGAGGTACATTGCTTCTGCAACTTTTGCCCTAACATCCATTGTTTCATCCAGTTAAAGTTTATGACAAGGATTTTAGTGGTGTATGTATATATATGCATTTATATACAGGGAGAAAGAGAGAGACATATATGCGCATACATATTATACACCCAAACAGTAAGAAAAAGTATCATCCATTAGCCTTACATTTATAGTGTGAATTAATGTAAAATGTGTCTAATTCACTAAAATCAATAGGATTTAAACAGTGCTTTCACGTCTGACTAGATCAATCGTGTCCCAATTTTTTATTTCTCACATGCAGCAAAATTCCACGCATGCCTATTCAGAAGTCAGATCCATTAAATCAAATAGATTTTAACCCATTGGAAAGTATATAAAATTGTGGCTTTCAATATTCTTGCACAATTTAATCCTGTAGAGACCATTCAGGTTGCAATTCTACACATAATTATATAGGAGAACGTCCATGAAAAGTCAATAGGACTGACTTTTAAGTGTTAGTATGAATCGGTTATCCTGAGGCTGGACAGGAATAGAGAGTCCTTGCTATATTGTATGTGCTAGAAGTTACCATTGGCACTGCATAATTTACTATTGTATATAGTTACAATTATTTTTCTTAAAAGTAGAGTAGTTGTGATTCAAAAATTGTTCTATCTCACTCTCCTCATTTACAGTTTGTGAAAGTGAGAAGGACTGGAGTTAATACCTTGGGCTGGAGTACGTATTCACTGCTATTTTCAGTTCTTCTTGATGCCAGGAATTAACACCCTCCTCCCCAACCTTGGGATCAAATCTGTGAGATGATGCAGCATTGCTACCAGGAAAGCTTCTGGAGAACATAGTAGCTGGCCAAGAAACACCTTAGACAGGCTGTATTTTGCCAAAACCATAGCATTCCATTTCCTGAATTTACCAAACTTGGAATTCAGCCTTCTTCTCTTCACAACTCTCAAGAGTCAGAAATTCTCATGGGAGTTTTAACAGTTCACCTGTGAGATGTTTTCTTGTGACAGATTAGAATCCATATGAGTGTAGCTTTGAACTTCAGTATGTCTCACAACTATTTCCCCAATCACTTACTGTGCTTTTTATGTTGTTGTTACTGAACCTTAATAGGATATTCTTGCTCCATATAAGGCATAATATTCAAAAATAAGCTTTCCCCAACCTGTTGCCCTTCAGATGTGGCATGACAACTAATGCAAGCCTAGTTAACATTACTTCACTGACTGGAACTTCTGGAAAAAGTAGTTCCAACACTCTTGAGGACTCCAGATTGAGGAAAGCTGTTTTAAATCATCAGACCATGAGAATAAACAGGTACAGATTTTTAAATAAATAAACCTGGTTAGTTAACCAAGAATTTGTGTTTTGAGTAAACGATCCATTTTAAATGACACACTTGTGCTTCTTGACATCAAACTTTGTAACCCAATTATTTCTGATAAACTACCATGCTTTTGAGGCTTGACCTTGCTTCACTAAAACCTAATGCTTCGAGGTTTTCTTTTAAAACAAATGATCAAATAATACCAAAACTTGTTTTGAAGATTTTCCAATTACAAAAGGATTACATCTTTCTGTAGTTATTTTTAATATAGCATTAGTCCAAAGCATTCTACTTTTACAATGCAACCCTCTCTTTGTTTACTCTGAAATGTAAGCATTGGATTGTATTCTATATTATTACTCACTGCCTCAGCATCCTTTGATGCTCTAAGTCGAAAAGATAACCAGAAAATGAAGGCCATAATGTAGAACAATATCTAGGAATAATTTGCTCCAAAGGAAGAATAAGAATTTTAGCTTTCCCAGTATTTCTGCCAAGCAAGTTAAAACATTCAGAGGAAATTATCATTGCACGCAAATGTGCACATACCCGTTTATTTGTTTCATTTTTATTATTTGCTTTCTTTCTGCCCAGATAAATATTTAGGGCAACATTAAAATTCCTTCTTAACATTTGTGTCCCATTGTAAACTCCATGGCATCATTATAATTTCCACATGTTATCATCCCAGCAAAATAATGTATTATTTACTATAACATTGCCAGGAAGCGCACATGAAGTTTTGATAATTTTGAAGTGTTATTATCTACAGGAGGAATCTACTATTAATATTTCATATTTACTATTTTGCACCTAGTAAGCAAGATACATACTTATTATCTACTAAAGCTACATATGAAGTAGTGCTTGCTGTTTCAATCATTTTTAAGAGGAGTCATATATAACCATTCTATCTGCTTTTTGCAAGTGATATTTTTTTTCCAATTCAACAGAAGAGTTTCTAATTTAAGTATACAAAAAATGGTGTAGCTTATGGAATTTCCCCTAAATCAATAAAGTTGTAGCAAACAGCTACTTTATTCTAACTGCAGACTTGAACATTACAAAGCTTCTTGATTTTCTTTTTTTGAATAATACATACATTGCCATTCTACATACATAAAACATCTTATTAAAATCCTGTTCTGAAATGTGCAAGAGAACCAGTTTGTTGTAGTGATTAAGGCAACAGTGTGAGTTCCAATCTTATGTTAGACACTCCTTCTCTCTCAGCCCTAGAAAGGATGCAAGGGCAAACCAATTCTGAAAAATCTTGCTAAGAAAACTGCAGAGATTACTCCAGGTATTCAACAGGAGTCAATACTGACTTGAAGGCACACACACAAAAAGAAAGAACAAATATAACAACAACAGATTTGGAAGGAAACTTGGAGATGTTCTAGTCCAACCCCCTGCTCAGGCAGGAAACCCTATACCATTTCAGACAAATGGTTGTTCAATTCCTTCTTAAAAACCTCCAGTGTTGGAGCACCCACAACTTTTAGAGGCAAGTCATTCTACTGATTAATTGTTCTGACTGTCAGGAAATTTCTCCTTAGTTCTAGATTGCTTCTCTCCTTGATTAGTTTCTATCCGTTGCTTCTTGTCCTGCCTTTAGGTACTTTGGAGAATAGGTTGAACCCCTATTAAATTGGGATCAGTCTGGAAATGTAATCAGTTATGAAAAGGGGAAGCCCAAAGGAAATGATTCTAGAAGTTATGATTTTTTTTTTCTAAAGCAAAGACAAGAAATGTTCTGCATATATTGGGCCAGAAGAAAAGTGCTAAAGGTAATAATTGATGGATCTAGAGCAGGGGTGTCAAACTCAATTTCATTGAGGGCCGCATCAGCATTGCGGTTGCCCTCAGGGGGCCGGGTGGGTGTGGCCAGGGTGGGTGCGGCCTACTGGGTGGGCATGGATGGAGTGGGTGTGGCCTACTGGGTGGGCATGGCTAGCTCTACATCGTTCGCGTCAAGGGTGCCTGTGGGGGCCTGGGCAGGAGTGTGATAGATCTGAGAGTCTCTGGCAGAAGGGGGTGGGACCAGGGCAAGTGCCGAGGCATGGTCCACTGGAGGAGCCTCACTGTTCCTCTCAGGCCATGTGGGGGGGGCTTATGGAGCTAAGACTGAATGCGTTTCAGCAAAGATGGCCACCACAAAATTGTACATTGGCTCCTGGCTGGCCTGGGCCAAGGCAGCAGGGGCTGTTCCCTCCTGTTTCCAGGATGGCTTCGCAGGCCACATGAAACCACTTCACGGGCCGCATCCGGCCCCCGAGCCTTGTGTTTGACATGTCTGATCTAGAGCAAATGTTAGGTGGAGCTTGAAGGTCTATGCCATTCTGCATGAAATCAGATTTAAGGCAATCTGTAATCTACAAATCACAATTTCCAGTGGTGGGATTCAAATATGTGAACAACCCATTCTCTGTGTGGATACCGCTTCCAGAAGTCCATTCTGAGCCTGGGCAACAAAAAATTAGCTACCAGTTCTGCCGAAGTGGTGCGAACCGGCTGAATTCCACCACTGACAATTTCTCTTCACCATATCTAACAGAATTTCAAAAGTAAAAGGAAGAAAATACTTATATGCTAGCAAAAAGAAAGAAAAAGAGAATGAAAGAAAGAAAGAAAGAAAGAAAGAAAGAAAGAAAGAAAGAAAGAAAGAAAGAAAGAAAGATGAAAGAAAAATTAAGTGTCTACAACAGGGGTCTTCAAACTTGGCCCTTTTATGACTTGTGGACTTCAACTCCCAGAATTCCTCAGCCAGCGTGCCTGGCTGAGGAATTCTGGGAGTTGAAGTCCACAAGTCATAAAAGGGCCAAGTTTGAAGACCCTTGATCTAAAGTATCAATGTATGACAAGAAAGGCAGGTCAGTATTTAGTCTCTTATACACTGGATTGGTACATAAGTCCACAAGTCATAAAAGAGTCAAGTTTGAAGACCCCTGGTCTACAGTACGGCAAAGAGATGTCAGAGCTTGTCATCCTTCGCTCACATGTATGCTTCACTAGATGCCAGTCTGCCATAAGTCATGGTGGAAGGGAGCTGTCAGAAGATGAGGGGGAAACCCAAAGTGATCTTCGGGCCATCCCAAGACATCCCAAGGTCACAACCCAGGGAACGGAATGCAACGCCTGTCCATCTACCCAATAGTTGTAGGGACAGTTACCAAAACATCTTCTTTGAATGTAACTGGACAATGGGGAGATAACGGGGGGAGGGTGTGGAACAGAGAAAGGAAAGTTAGCTAGGGAATCTTTGTGCACAAATCTTTAGATCCAGCTTTGCTACCATAGCAAAGTAGCACTTGGCTTTTAGTAAAAGGTTCACTGTGAATGGAGTCGAGAGGCAGGAAAAACCAAAGGTACAAATGCAGATTAGGCGAAATCTGGCTCTAAAACAGTAACTGTGAGAGGGACCTTGGAGTCCTAGTGGATGATCACTTAAATATAAGCCAGCAGCGTGTGGCAGCAGCCAAAAAAGCTAATACAATCCTTGGTTGTATAAACAGAGGCATATAATCAAAATTACATGAAGAATTAGTACCGCTTTATAAAGCCTTAGTAAGACCACACCTGGAATACTGCATTCAGTTTTGGTTACCACATTACAAAAAAGATGTTAAGAAAAAGTGCAAAGAAGAGCAACTAAGATGATTAAAGACCTGGAGGCAAAAACATATGAAGGTTGCAGGATTCGGGTATGGTCAGTCTAGAGAAAAGAAGGACTAGGGGGACATGATAGCAGTATTCCAGTATTTGCGGGGCTGCAGCAAAGAGGAGGGGGTCAATTTATTTTCCAAAGCACCAGATGGCAGGATAAGAAACAATGGATGGAAACTAATCAAGGAGAGAAGCAACCTAGAATTAAGGAGAAACTTCCTGAAAGTGAGAACAACTAACCAGTGGAACAGCTTGCCATCAGAAGTTGTGGGTGCTTCATCACTGGAGGTTTTTAAGAAGAGAATGGACAGTCACTTGTCTGAAATGGTATAGGGCAGTGATGGCGAACCTTTTAGAGACCGAGTGCCCAAACTGCAACCCAAAACCCACTTATGCATCGTCGGGTGCCGGGTGGGTGTGACCCATTGAGTGGGTGTGGCCCATTGGGTGGGTGTGGCCCATTGGGTGGGCGTGGCTGCGATGGTAACAGCAGACTGGGTGGGACTAAAAAGTTCAATCAATCAATTCCAACTTTGCAGGATCTTTTTTTTCCCCGCGAGAAGTTGAAATTGACTGATTGATTGAACCCGTGCCATAGGTTCGCCACCACTGGTATAGAGTCTCCTGCTTGAGCGGGGGGTGGACTAGAAGAACTCCAAGGTCCCTTCCAGATCTAGTCTGATTGAATTGAGTGTTTCTTTCCTAAGAGACCAGGCTGGGCCAGGTATGACAATTTTGGTCCACAAGTTTCATATAAAAGTTACATGATATCCAAACATCATTTGAACTAGATATTTTAAAATAGAGGAGCTGACAGCTGGGTGGTCTCTCCTTGACTGCAAAATATGTAAATCTCCTTGTCTGAATTTGAAACCATATCTAATCAGGAGTGTCAAAAGGCAAAATACAAATAAATGTATGTATTGACAAGTGGACAAATGTGGCTACACCAGGAAGTATATAGAAGTCCGAAGGATCACCCATGATGGGTTAGGTCATAGGTGAAAGACTATAGTAAATATTAAATGCCATGTTACAAAAATCCATTTTTTTAAAAAAAGAAAACAAGTAAAAACCGAAAGTCAGTAAGATAACACTTTATCAATGGGTTGCTACAGTATGGTTATGCATTAAAGATAAAGAACAGATTTAATAGATTTGAATTGAATACGAACTCTGCACTGAAATTTGTGATACCATTAAAGATGTAGCAACCAAAATATGGCTGTCTGTTGACATGCTGAAAATAGCTGAAGAAAGGTGGAATTGTTATACATCACAACAATTAGTGGACAATCTTTAAAAAAGTCAGTATGTCAGGCCACCTCATCTGCTGACCATATGATGACGAGCAAGCAAATAAAAGAATAGAAAATTGGCCAATTAAATGGTTCAAATTTGGGAAAAGAATGTATATTGTCACCTTAATTATTTAATTTATATGCAGATAAATTTGTGAGAAATGCTGGACTAGGAGAAACAGAAATTGGAATTAAAACTGCTGGCAGAAATATCAATCACCAGACATACTATATGCTGATATTATTTTCCTGGAAGCAAGGAAGTATCAAGGAACTTGTTGAGGGTGAAAAAAAAGACTTTGCAAATGCCAATTTGCTGCTCAATATTATAAACAAAAAACTCACCCAAAAGATTACATTAGCAGGCAATGCTACCCAATGCACATAGGCATTAAAAAAAATATCAAAGTAGCCTAAGCTCAAAAATTATCAGAGATAGTGACTGAAATAAAGAGACATCTACTGCTTGGGAGGAAGGCTGTGACAGATTTAAACAAAATATTAATATTCAAAGGCATTGTACCAACAAAGGTACATATATTATTGCCAGGTAGTAACATGGCTATGAAATTTTGGATTATCATAAAGACTAAATAAAAAATGGATGCCTTTGAATTGTGATGCTGGAGATCATTGTTCAAAATTCCTTAGACAAGAACCAATTATTCGATGCTACAAGAAATAACATCAGATTGCTCACTGGAAGCACTAATAATGAAATTGAAGCTTAAATGCTTTTGACACAAAATTATTGTAATTATTGAGTTATTGTGAAGGACGCTGATGCTTGGGAAGAGTAGAAAACAATCGAAAAAGATGTTTTGAGTCTTTGCAAAACTCAAGATGTTCCTAATAGACCGGATGAAATGATGCCCATGAGTCATGAAGATTCAGAAACAACTGAACAATTGACCAAGGCAGCAGAGCTGAGTTCATATGCAGTTGAGAAAAACGCATCCTTAGTTGTGTATATAAACACCATGATCTGAAAATATTACTTTTTAGAAATGAGTAGCAAACAAACGGGAAACTTGACTGAACACTTTTTCTTCTGGACCTACAGTTTCAGATTTGTATCTTCTTCATCCATGATCATAGAGGGAATATTTTAGCTTGCATTGTACAACTAACCAGAAATGTTCATTGCCATACTAATGAAATGTCTTTGGAATTTATCGGAAATCCTTACCTGAGGGATCTCTATCTCTGAGAAGAGGAGAGAAATGGGTCCCAATCTTTTTTTTCAGTCTACCAGCAATTCATCAGCTTGCTGAGCTTTTCTTCCTGTTTTGGACTCCAAAAATGAAGCCACAGCAGTTCAGCATTTGGCAAGATGATGGACTATATTTGAGTTGAAGAGGTTGCAAGGTGTGCATTTCCATTTGAACATTCTTCCTTATTCCTTTAATGCAAAGTCTGGTGGGCAATTTTGCAATTATGAGTCAACATTAATTTGAAAATAGTTTTGTCAAAAGACATCGGCTTCCCACTGTTAAGTAGACATCATGGTGAAGTTGTGGTATACTGTTTAGACAAGAGATAAGTCATGAGATTTATTTTCAGTGTGGTTATTGTGGATCCTGTGATTCTCTTGAAAAAGCTTTGCATATTTCTGTTTTATTGCATGGCTGATGAAAATGATATTATTGTGTCTTGATGCATAATACTAAAGCAAAGTGACAGTTGCTCATCTTACTGTTCCCGAATATTTTCCTTAGCTTAAGAAAAGAAATTTATGTTATGGCTCTTCCACTCAGAAAGCAGATAATCCATTTAAGCACGGTCTATATATTATACAATGCAATGATAATTTTTATAAGAAAGGGAGGCTTGATGTTTCTGGTAACTAGGTAGCCTCAGATTATAAAATAATTCTTTTTATCTTCCATATACCCTTTCTTACACCTAAAGAACAATTTGGATTTTGGCTTTAAAAAATATAACATGGACATTTTTGTTTATATGGGGGGAAAGTAAATTGTATTCAGTGGAACAAAAATTCAAAGCCAGCTGTCCAACGGAGGTATCTGAAGAAAAAAACAACAGATAATTGGAAATATTAAAAACAAGGTTTGTGTGTGTGTGTGTGTGTGTGTGTGAAGCTGAGCTATAGTGAGAAGAAAAAAACAGAAGGAGACTCAAAGGAGACCTACTAAATTTTGCAAAAAAAAAATTGCTGTTAAATAAACAAGAAGCTTAGATCCAAGTTTCCCAAACATAGGCCAGTGCATATTTACCATCTCTGATACATGTCTTAAAATAACATGTAAAGTCTAGATTCTGTTCAGTGCATCTATTTTGCTAGATTTGAGGGCAGGGAGACTTGAGATGGACAGACTAAACCCTAAGAATCATCACACTGAATATTATGATTTGGGGAGGGGAATTTAGAACCACATAAAAGCAACGGGGCTACAGGGTGACCTTCCCTGATGGGATATATTTTAATGACATTTATGAAGCATCATATTCCAAGTTCCCTTTTTAATAATTATCCCTCATTTCTTTATTCCTTTCAATATGTTTCAAAATTTATAGATTGAGGTATAAATCACATGTATCCTGAATAGTAGGACTGCTGAATGGGATGGCTTACTTACATGATTGCTACAACTTATAGCATTATAGTAATCACCAAATTACCTGTCTGCTAACCTGGAATAATGAGTTTCTATAATGGCTCATCGGCCATTAACACCTAGAAACAGGTTCCAGAGCTCAAACCTGCTTCATTTTAAATTCTGGTTCAGAGCCCGCAGAAAGAGGAGGTACAATTGCCCTACAACACAAAAGGGACATTTCAGCTAATTAACTTATCTTTATTCTAGATCAGGGCTTTTCAACCAGTGGTACGGGTACCACCTGTGGTACATTGGCACCTGGCAGGTGGTACGCGACCATCCTAGAAAAGTGGTAGTGGGGGAGGGGAATGAGCTAAACCGGTGGCAGCACCACACAAACCTGAGCGAGAGACGGCTGGAGCTGCAGGGCTGTCAGGGCTCAGCGGAAGCACCAGGATGAGCGCCAGGCTCCAGCTGGAAAGCAGCACAGATCCTGGCGCTTCTGCTGAGCCCAGAAGAAGCGCCGATCAGCTGGAAAGTTGCAGCATCTCCAGGGTCTTGTGATTTACATTCAGATGCTTGGCAACTGATTCACATTTATGACGGTCACAGTGTCCCAGGGTCATGTGAAGTGATCAAAACCTGCTGCAACACCCAGCAGACGGGGGGAATAAAAACCAAACATCCCCCCACCCCACCCCCACTGCCAATCCTCAACAGAAATGCTCACAACAATGAAAACCTCGGACAGGAGGAAGAGTGCCACCGGGCGCTGTCTTGCTCGGCTGTGGCTTGGGGGGCACTTTTTTCAGTGCCATTGTAACTTCGAACAGTCACTAAGCAGACTGTTGTACGTCGAGGACTACCTGTACTTCATCACTTTTTTCCTTTTTTGGGGGGGGGGTCATCAAGTTTTTGACACCTTGCTAGGAGACTGGTGGTACTCGGATGTTGTCATGTCCCAAAAGTGGTACAATGGGTTAAAAGGTTGAAAAGCCCTGTTCTAGATCACAGCTTTTCAAACTGTTCTCCATGAACCACTGATGATCCTTGCATGATAAACATCTACTTAGACATTCAGAATATTTTTGGAGTATTTGTGGTAAAGCTGTACTTGATTTGTGTTTTTCTAATGATAGAGAGGTAATGTGGAGAGGTAATGTGGTGCTGAATGTTATTAACTGTATTCCAGACCTCCCAGCCCTGAGTACCTTCTAGAATCTAGATGGATGAATTTCATCTTGCAAAAGTTTTAGTCTTGGCCATACAAGTTGGAAAGTATTGAGGGCCAGAGTAGAGAAAGTTAGGAAACGTTGGCTTAGCTGTTTGGAAAGGGAAATCACATTCTGCTAAACTAAGGGTGTCAAACTGTTTGAGTTTGTGTTCATCATTAGGCAAAGTGAAGCAGCTGATTAAGGGTGTCACAAAAGGGCAACGATTTGTTTAGTAGTTTGATTATTGTTGTAATTATACTCCGAGAGCAGATGGTAGGGGTGGGGGAGAAAAGACATTTCTCACTTCCTACTAGTATGCTAGCAGGGAAAAGATGGGATCATGCAGTGGAAATTAGGCTTAGCTGTGCCACTTGGAGTGTTAGTGGTGTTGGAAGTCAGCACCCACCCACCCTCCCCAGAGAAGGAAATATTTTGGGGAATATTAAAAAAGGCAGAATATTATATTTCCCCAAAGGATCTTACAGGCAGAAAAGCAGCCCCAGTTTCTCTCAATAGCCTCAAACAGAAATTAAGGAGTCCAGCTCTGTAAAAAAAATGCAGATTTGATAATCCCATTCAGAAAGACTGAGCAAATACTACCAAGCAGAAGCCCATTCAAGACAAAATATTTTGAAATCCCTTGCAGGAAAACTGATAGCTAACAATAGCAGAGTGATAGAATTAGAACCAGCAACCCCTCACCCAAAAATCCAACACAGGACATAGCCATCAGCTACAGCCCCAGGGAAGCAGGACATGACCTTTAGGACATAATAGGATTAACCCACCACCATTAGAATACCAAAAGGGCAAACTCAGGCAACGTTCATGCCACAGGAACAGGAACAACTCCAAACACAAAAGCCAAAGAAGGTATAAAAATCCACCACTCCCAGCTACATTTTGTCAGCCACCCCAGAAACACATGCTGTGTCACTGAATTTTCTGGCAACTCAATAAACGACCTTCTTTCCTAAAGCAGCCTCCATTTTGTTTATTCTCAGCTTGGACTGGACCCTGATGAAGATTTTTGTTTCAACAGTGGTGATTTTCTCAAATACACAGTCAGTCTGTGGGCTAGTAAGATGAAACAGAAAACTTGCAAACATAAAGTTTCCATCTGGCTGCAACTACTTTCCTGTTTGTCCTTCCCCCCTTCCTTTTTTTTTTGGTCCTGGAACATGACAATTGATAAATATCTTATATTATATAAGTCTGCTGCAGACTGAAGTACCAAAAATACTGAATCCCAAAGCTACATGGAGCAAATTTGGAGTAAAGGACCATATGAAAGGAGATCCCATCTCTTGCAAACTGAAGAAACAACAAGCCATAATCTCCTTTTCTATGCCAAGAAGAATTTTATTTCTTCTAGCAGTGATATAAAAAATCATATCTGTACATAGAAATTAGCACATGTATATCCTATGCAAGTTAGTTCTCCCTGTTACAGTGATGCCAATGCTATTTTTTCCTTTCTTTTTTGGCAATATGTATGTGACAGCCATAATTATTTCTAGGACAATTTGATTTTAATGTATTTTAATAATGAAATGTATATATCAGTTTTAAACCTGTTGTTTCCTAAATCTCTAGGAGTTTTTCTAATGATATTCTTAGTTTGCTTCATGCTTGTCAGATGGGCATTAATTCATAAGAGCAAAAATATGTTACTGTTCTGTTGTTAAGAAGCTGCATGTGATTGTTTTAAAAAGGCTTGTGTCATGTGCCCCAGCTAATCATGCAGCAGCTTACTAGGAAACATTTAAAAATAAAAAAAAGTCTTCTGTACTTTTGAAAGCAAACTAATTTCTGATTGGCTCAAGTTCTGCTTTAACTTTAATCAGTAATTAAGGGTCAGCCATCCAGTAAACTCATTAGTTTACACCAATTACATTGGGTATAGTAACTAATGATTCTTAAGATCATGCCATTTATTTCTAAGCTTTCAAAGTATAATTATGGCGTAAATCAGATAGAGCGTTAATCTTTTCCATACGTTTTGGTTGGTAATTGAGAAATAAAATGGTTTCCAAATGTCTGTCTTTCTTTCTTTCTTTCTTTCTTTCTTTCTTTCTTTCTTTCTTTCCCTCCCTCCCCCTCCCTCCCTCCCTCCCTC